>NW_026971809.1:0-42873 GCF_026151205.1 Bolinopsis microptera | reverse complement strand
AGTGACAAGCAGTCCACACGGCCAATGTTGCGTGAACTGCTGTCTGCTACGGTGATCTTATTCACACAAAAGGAATAAGCTAAGAATAATGTTCATTTATTTATCATACTGTGCTATGTTTTCACGTATTTGATTTAATATCTTTACCTGCCTAAAAGAATTGTGTTATCATTAAGTCATCAAGCTTCGTAAACTCGACATTTTCAATAGCTGTGGGCTAAACAAGTTTTCGCCATATTTCAGTCACCGTTAATCTTGTTATCATTATATCTGGTGGTTTTTTAACCGAACCAATGCATCATATCCCAGTCCCGCCAAATTGTGACAAATACTGGCAAATTTTAAAAAATTTTCTAATTTGCCGCAGACGCGATTACTGAAACCTTATGAAAGCTTTCGGCGCGGCTGACATTGTCATGCTTTCAGGCGCGCGACGTTTCAGGCGCGCGACGTTTCAGGCGCGCGACGTTTCAATTTCACTCGTAGGTGGGCACACCAGTGTTAGTCTAGTTTACAATATCCCTGGACTAGAGGGTCATCCTTCAGCGGCCGCTACAGTCAGGATCCCTGGTCGAACAGTGCCATGGCAGTAGTACTGTCGAGCAGTGCCATGGCAGTAGTACTGTCGAACAGTGCGCTTCGGCTGACTCCTGTGTGCTAGTTAAGAGCGAATAGGTGGACATGCGATACAAGATAAAGTTTGCAATTCGAGACCTCCAGCGGGCTGTTGCAGGCTGTGATGTTCACAATCACAAAGATTACACGTACCTATCGCTTTGATAGTGCAAAATTTTATAGTTATACCGTGCCAGATCCATACTAAACATACTCCATATAATACTATAAAACATATAGCTCAAAATACAAAGAATGTCTTCTTAGTAATTGTTGTACTTGTAGCCCGGCCCCCAAATTTTACTATCGAGTAATTATATTTATTAGTATAAACTCCTAAAACATCAAATATTGACAACTATACATGTGAGATCAATAACTGAGAATTGCATCATGCAGTAGACAGTTATAATCATAGTGTCCAAAGCTATGATGTAAATAGACTGTTAAATATATTATTATAAATCCTTATCCATAGACCTTATCACATATACTAGTTTTACCTGAATAATTTTAAAAATACAAGGTATATAAGACAATGATCAGAATATTTTTAGATGTAGTAGAGGCTGTTACAGGAAAAAGGTCACTTTTCTGCTGCATATTATATTGGCAACCTAACAATTCATTGGACACAATAGTATAATATAAAAGGATTTTACTGGGCTGCTCTCAGCCTGTCATTCCATCATATCTAAATTTGACCGTGAAACTTTAATTCAACTTCAAGTCAACGGTCAAAAATACATACGTCTAGAAAGATGGATTTTATGATTATTTTACTAGTGCCAGTTGTTCGGTGTATGTCTATTGTCTCGTTGTTCGGTCCCACTATAAACAACTAAATCACTCCCAAGGATTTTAAAAAGTTGTACAGAAGGCCCCTGGGAATATAAAACTAAAATTATCTTCATTCGATGTATTTTGGACGTTGATTCCCTAATGGTAACACGACATCTGTCCGACAGCGACATCTGTCCGACAGCACTATTTTCGTGTATTTGAAGTGATATCTAAAATTTGGCACATAGAAATTTATCCAAACTTGCACAAATTATTTGTATTGTCTTAAAGCTATCTTACTATCTAGAAAGTTTCAAGAAAATCGTATCGTTGGATCTCCAGATATATGCTTTGGAACCACTGAAAACCACCGAATTGGATATATTTTTTGTGTTTAAGGTAATATCTTAAACTTGGCACATAGAAACTCGCTTAAACTTACACAGATTATTCGTCCTATAACCACCATACTTTAGACATAAACTATTGTCCAAATAACCTATTTTCTGAGTCGGACAGATGTCGCCCAATCATTCCTAATCATCCTCCATGCACCATGGCGTGAGCAGTAAAATAAAAAATGTTTCCCTGATGCCCGAGAAGTAATGGACAAAAAGTGCAATTTTGGTAACGTTATGACACTATGCACTATGACAGGCTATTATAATATCATTTGTTAAACTTAACGTACAACTTTACAACAACCGAAACGAAATGAACTGAAACAAAACACATTATCTAATATTTGCTATTGGTATTAGTAATTACTATTAGTATAACTACTATATCCCTATCCTATGCGGCAAAGTTATTGTACAAAAGACAATTTCACAGTGTGTAGTGTGTGACTTGACTAGTTAAACAAAATGGTTAAACTTAAAGGGTGATACTTGTAAAATATTTGTTTCAAATATTTGTATTCAAAGACCGTCGACAAGTGCAACTCGGCGAGCGTTTTGGTAGGTTATAAACCTACAAGGAAATGGTTATAACATGATTACCAATTACACGCAGGGAACAGAGTGAGAGATGACTCATGACGTTAGGTGCGGTTGCAGAAAAACAGAAGAGTGTTCCCCAGTAAGGCACAATACAAGGTGGTAAGGTGATGACTGATGAGGGTCATACGGAGAGTCAGAACTGGAAGTGCAGGTGAAATGTTAAGTTCTAGTTGTGATTATAGCTTACAATTTGATGATACAAATCAATGTTCGCAAATGTCATGCGAAAAATGAAAAAAGTTACCGTACAGACTGGACTTGGAGTTGGAGGCCAGTCTTACAAGTTTTAGTCCAACGTATCAAAGTAACTTCAGCTCTAATGAGTTATATCCAATTTAAAGTTAAGACTGGATCTGGATGATCATTTTAGGGCCTACGAAATAATTTTTGTCGTGCTGAACATCCTGCACCCTTCGAACATCCTCGATTTGCTTGAATCTCAAAAATGGCGAGCTAGAGGCCAGTCTCACAGGTTTTATTCAGCGATGTTAAATTTGTCAAAAATTCGTCAAAAACTACAGCCATATTTGCTTCTCAAAAAAGTAAGCGTATTCAAAATACGTCATTAACCATCAAATCGGCAATTTTAAAATCAGGTTGCTAAAAATACCAATTTAACTGCACTAGCTGCAGTGAAGTAGTGCACAGCTGAGTACGATCAAGGCATTTGTGAAATGCGGATACCCCGCCTCGATGCAGTCGAGCCAATGTTCGTTAAATATTTGTCTACTGGTTGAACCGGATGATGATTCTCGACTGTCTCAGGTCTCTTGACTTTTTTAACACGTTCTCTAGGTGGCCCTGAATGACTATTCGAACCCTTAAACCTAGCCCTCTATACTGACCTTAAAGTTAACCCTAATCTACACTGATCCCCCCAATCCTAACCCTAACGCAATGCCTAACTGAAGCATATGTTACGTTATCGATAAATTAGACTGACTTCCATATATGGTCATATCACGTGATCAAGATGGTTTTTCAATTTCGCCAGGGGAGCATTTTTATTTTTAACCCTATGTCATTTGGGTTGATTCGGAATAAGCGTTCAAAAATACATAGATTCAAGTTGGTTTCAATTACTGTCAGGGGTCACTTCGAGCTGCCACTTAATGTTTAACTTAATTACTCGGAAGATCCCACAGCTCCTGCATGAGGAGCAATTTTCTGAGTTGCATCTTGATCGATATAGAATTATTTACTACGTAATATTCTTCAAGTTCAACCTAAATGTTTTTGAGAGTGGTTAGGTTACTTAAAGTTAATTGAATCGACGAGAAAATTTGCAAATTCTCCTTTTCATTGCAACTGCAAGTTTGAGCAGATTTCATGTTTTTAGTTCTTCGCGATCATCTGTCTCTATATAGCTATAATTGCTATATATGGTAGTTGATACAGGATGGCGAGTTAATATATAATGTGCCCCGGGTACATGGCACAAGTAAAATTCAAAATCATTTTATAATGCAATCTTAAAGGTCATAAATAAAATGTAAACATTAATTTAACGGGTGATACTTTGTTTCAAATATCAAGACCGTCGACGAGTCCAACTCGGCGCGTGTCTTGGTAGGCTATAATTATAAACCTACAAACATTAATTTAACACTTTTTAGTATGAGCAAAAGACTGTTAATAAGACATTCTTGCTGAATAGAAGATACCGACTATGTGCTAAGGGAGGTCACGTGCTAAGTTGTCGACTCACGTGCTAAGGTCACGTGCTAAGGTCACGTGCTAAGGTCACGTGCTAAGTTCACGTGCTAAGGTCACGTGCTAAGGTCACGTGCTAAGTTCACGTGCTAAGGTCACGTGCTAAGCTCACGTGTTGAGATGATGGTCTATTTCCAGTTCTTTTGTATCCTCTTGTAGATACCCAGAATCTGACGTGTTCCATTCTGCAGAAATAAAGGACTGGATTGAGTGAGGCGTTAAGAACTGTGCAGACAACATCTGAGATTAACCAGCTGTAATATGCCATAAAAGGAGACGCGTAGATTGGGCCTGGGTAGCCGTGGTGCAACTTAGTGAGGAACCAAAAAACGATGTTTAGAAGGCATGGTGAGTTACACGTAAGAAACAAAGCAGTAAACATTGCCATGGTAACAGCAGCTTGGCGTTTTCGTCTGTTCATTCTGGACACGTGACGATTCCGTAGCAATTTGTAGACAAATATGGTGAAACTGATGGTTGTTAGGACTGGTGGGAGACCAATACAAAAAGCTTCAATCAGTTCATTGATATAAGAAAATGGCTTCGAATACAAATCATAATAGCAAAAAACATCAAACTCATAATAGCCATACCATTTATCTAGGCCTCCGAAAACAAAAATCAAAACGTCCCACACCATTAGGAATGCAGTGTACGTGAGAAAAGCAGTTATTAGGAACTTTTTCCTGATCTTGAGGCGCAAGAAGATTATAGTCACCGTCCGTGCCACACTGAGTAGCATTACCAAGAACATTGACATCTTCTGAACGTAGTTAAATACTACAATCCAAGCCACACAAAAAGTGTTCTCACTGAAAATTCCAGGTCTTCTGGAGTTGTAAAGTGCTATCATGACGGGAAAATGAACAACACAAGTGCAGATGTCAATACTGCACACTATTGTATAAATGAGACTGGAGAAGTCTCGTCTGCTTGCGGAGTAGAAATAGATAAGAGAGACCAAGTTACCAGGGAGACCGACTACAGTGCAAAGAGTCAGAGTAACTGCTAGAAGGGTGTCGTATATCCTGTATTCTTCTTCTGAGAGGAGGTGGTTCAGGTTAGGAATGGGTGTAGAAACTGGAGTTGATGTTGAAATATTTAATGCCGTTGCCATAATCTTCATTTTTCTGCAATTATAGGAGTTGTTAGAGTGAAATCTACTATGGGGTGACATTTTTATAACTACATATTTATGGCCTACTGAATACTGATTCAATGATAGAACATCAAACAACATTGGGTAATATCAGTTAAACAAGAGTCCAAGCTTGGTGACCACACTAGTCATAACTTCATAAGGTCTCTTGCTATTATCTATCGAAATTAGCATACAGAGCCAAGAGTGGGTCGTTGAATAAAAGAATTAAGACCCAACGTAATTGTTTTCCTGGCAAATTTGAGCCATTAAAATCAGCATAATAAAACTCAGCCTTGTTGATAACAACATGTATATTGTTTAGGGCACCAAATTCTATATTGTCTGTATGATTATAATTCTTAAATATCAGTATAATTGATAATGACTAATTGTTATTAAAAGGAGCAGTCCATATAATATTGCTGCTTTTCTGCATTCAAAATGTATCACATTTCTCAACGTACAAGCATTATCAAATATTAACGTTACAGCGTCCAACGGAGGGGTGCTAGAAATTAAAGTCCCAATCTTTGAATCCTATAGAAAATGCGAATTCCAGAAGAAATTTTAGAATTAGAGTCCCACTAGCTTACTAAGACGTTGTTATAAATCAAAAAGTAGCATCTGTAGAAATGAGTATCCTATAGTGCTATTGGTGGCAAGAGATTATTTTTAATCTCAGGGAATAGTGATCGTGTCACTGATAACCTCTCCTATTCCAATGACCATAGTGCGTGATGAAGAATCACATCCTTTTCGAGGTGCTACTATTAAGCATTGTAATCTGTCCTGGGTGACTCCAGTCTAAACAGATGACGTGCAACAAAACACTATGGATCTAGACAGGCAAAGGTCGATAAAAAACCGGGTGCGAGATGCTGGCAACTTTTCCTCTCTAAACATTTGCTGCAGAAACATCACAAAGTAACAACAAGAAACGGTGTGTGGCTCCCTCTGCAAGGACGGATGATACCAGTATGAAGGTGGCGGGGCAAAGCCTAAGGGACCCCCGTGGCCAGATGAGTGTTGGGAGAACACGTCATTGTAGCAGATTTATTTCTCCACAGATCACCCATGTGGACTCCGACTCTAATAAGAAACAGCCAGCGAATTATTCTAAAACAGGTCTTACATTTGGGACATGGAATGTATTATCTCTGACAAGTAGTTCAAGTCAGTTGTTCCAGCTATCAGAGAATATCTCTGAGTATAAGTTGGACTTGCTGGGTATAACTGAGACCCATATGCCTGGTACAGGATCAGAGCTACTGGATAATGGCTCCTTACTTATTTATTCAGGGAGGACGGACGGTATAAGAAGGCGAGGTGTCGGTCTTACCCTTTCAAAGAGGACTAAAAATTCATTAATTTCCTATCTACCAATATCTGACCGTTTGTTGAGTGCAAGGCTGCATAGTCAACACCTGAACATCTCTGTTGTTGTGGCATATGCGCCAACTGAGGGGGCTTCAGATAATGATAAGGATGAATTCTACCAGCAGTTGTCAAGTGCATTCGATGAGCTACCCCGACATGATTTAAAATTACTGCTCGGTGATCTTAATGCTAAGGTCACATCGGACTGCAGTTCTATGTCAGGTGTCATTGGTGGACACTCGCTTCACAGCTCATCAAATGACAATGGTACCCGATTGTTGGACTTTTGCATTGCCCACCAACTTACCATCGGGGGCACTATGTTTCAGCAAAAGGATATACATAAAGGTACGTGGAGATCACCTGATGGTCGTACTGTAAACCAAATAGACCACATCTGTATCAGTAAGAAGTTTGGAGGCTCCTTGCTAAATGTAAAAGTTTGTAGAGGGGCTGACATTGGGTCTGATCACTATTTGGTAAGAGCACGACTGAGAATGAAGCTTATGTCAGTGAAAAAGAAGCAGGAACGTAAGCTTGAGATTCCTGCTATTGAGCATCTGCGTGATCATTCACTTGTTTCCGAATACAATATTGTTCTGAGAAACAAATTTGACTGTTTGGAACCTGAGGTTGACCTGGAATCAATGTGGGACAACTTCAAGACAACTGTCCAACAAGCTTCCATGGAAATCCTTGGGCAAAGACCTCGAAAAAAGAAGGACAGGCACCAATCTCAGAAGACAAAAGAATTATTGAAGAACCGTAAGGAATTTAAGCGTAAAGACCCTAATTCGAACGCTAACAGGCCAGAGTATTCTAGATTGAATAAGCTCTTTAAAAAAAGTAGCAAGGTGGACGATAACAACTGGGCACGTAGAATGGCCAATGACTTGGAAGAAGCTGCGAGAAAAGGTCAGCAACGTGAGGTATGGCAGAAGATCAATGTCATATCTGGAAAGAAGAAGAAGCAGTCAACTGCAGTTAGAGACGTATCTGGCCAGTTGATTGCCGACCCACATGCCCAGAAAGAAAGGTGGAAAGAGCACTTCTCTAGGCTATTGAACCCTCCCCCGCAAGAGGCCAATATTTCTGACCTAGACAACATCCCTCCGCAACCCAGTTTTGACGACCTTTCCGATTCGGATGAAGCTCCTACAAGAAACGAGATTGTTGATGCCCTCAAAAAACTCAAGAATCACAAAAGTCCAGGAGTGGATGGTATCACCAACGAGCAACTTAAGTATGGACAGGATGGGTTGGTCGATCAACTTGTTGTGTTGTTCAAGAAAGTGTGGGAAGATGAGAAGATTCCTGAGGATTGGTCCAAAGGTGTTATTATCATCGTTGGAAAGAAAGGTGACACCTCTCATTGCGCTAACAACAGAGGCATTACATTAAGATCCACAGCCTCGAAGCTCCTGCAGATGATACTCCTGCGGAGACTTAGCAATGGCATGGAAAGATTCCTCCGGGAAAATCAAAGTGGTTTTAGACAGAATCGCTCATGTATTGACCAGGTTTATTCACTCCGCTGTATTATACACCAATGCATTGAGTATAATATCCCTCTGTACATTAATTTTGTTGATTTCAAAGCAGCTTTGATTCAATTGACAGGCAGTTCATTTGGAGAAGTATGCAGCACTACGGCTTACCTGACAAGTACATTAGAATTATGAAGGCGTTCTTCACTCACACAGTTAGTGCTGTTAGGGTCAATGGAGAGGTTACAGGTTGGTTTGATGTCAACTCGGGTACTGGGCAAGGTGATATACAGGGACCACCAGTCTTCAACTTTTGTTTGAATTTTTCGGCATACTGTTATGATTGTTACTAACGATGTTACTTATCTTAGCATGGAGCTTTAGCTCACTCTTATTACAAAGGTAAGAGCAAGTCATTTCATTGGTGACAGAAGTGAATACGAACGACGCTATGGATGAACAGATGAAAGAGGTACAGGCCAGCTTGGCTTTGTTGATGAAGAACAACAAGGAAATGTCGGAAAAGATCGCAGCCCTGGAAGTAGAGAACCGGGAGATCAAGAAGAATGCTGGCAATGTTCAGGAGCGGATCCAGGAGAATAAAGCGAAGTGGGAGGAAATGAACAAGGAAGCAGTAGAGTTGCTCCAGCGGATGACATTGGCCCAAGAGGACTTGGCGAATGACAATGTTGAGGCGGAGTACTTTCAGAAGAGTTGCGCAGAAACAGTACTAGCCTGTACAATGCTGACGGGCAGTTATGGCGGAGAAATGGCCCAAGGAAGCACCAAGGTGAAACAGGAGCCAGTAGAGGAAGAAGTACTGGGGACGCCGTACGACGCGATGGGAAAGGAAGAGAGGATAGACCTATCTTTCGGACACGACGGGGACTATTCTGCAGTTTCAATGAGAAGGTTCATCGAGAGATATAAAGTGGTCAAAGAGCTGAACATGCGGGCACGACTGAGAGGGTGGGACTCCCCATCCTACAGGGCTGGGAAGCTGACGCTTTGTCTGCAAGGGGAAGCATTTGACTACGTGAGTTTTGCGAGCTCCATGCTGAATCCGTGGACAAGTAACGACGAATTACTTGTAAGTAAGTTGAAGGATAAATTCACGAATGTACAGGCAATCGAACTGAACATTCTTGGGTTTGAGAAGAGTATCCAGGAGCCCAGGGAGACAATCAGTGACTACATGACCCGACTGCAAATGACGGTGAAAGAGGCATACGACGGAGATAGCCAATTAGACCTCGACAGAAGGGTAGCATGGAAGTTTGTAAGTGGATTGGGGGACGAGAGGATCAAGCGGAAGCTGCTAGAGGGTGGCTGGATGAAATCACGGCAAGAGGCGAAACCCCTGGAGGACCTCCTGAAGGTAGCGGATATAGCAAAGAAGACGGACGACGCAGTAAAAGCCATGGGTAAGGAGACCGGCAGCATCAACGCAGCACAAGAATATTCGGTTAGCGCGTGGGAGCAAAAGTCATCGTCACATGCTGGAGACAGGAGGAAGCAATCATCCGGCGAGTCAGGCCGGTCAAACAGGAGCAGCAGTTCGAGAGGAAGTGGTGAATCATCAGACGGGCTACCACTAGAATTCCTTGAATGCTTCTACTGTAAAAAGAAACACCGAGGGGGATGGTTTCACTGCGCAGTGCGAAAGAAGGAGGACCCTACGTGGAGACCGGCAAGAAGAGGTGACAAGGCTGGAAGAGGAAGGGGTACGGATTTTCGGTAGAGCCCCCTATAGACGGGCAGAGTGATGGGGGCGGGGAGAATACTGGAGAGCAACCTAGCAGCAGAGAAGGGGAGGAGCATGACGTGAAACCTTGGGCATGTGCCAGAGCCCAGTTTCGGGTCATTACTCCTGAGAAGGGTGGTAAAGGACGGCGGAAGCAGTTACAACAAATGAAGGGGATCGCTTCAGAGGGTCTGAACTCGACACCATATATTAGGATTAAGTGGGAGAATGGAGTTGAGGAAACTGCACTGTTCGATACAGGGGCCCAGTGGTCATTAATATGTGAAGACTTACTCACAGAACAGGAGAAGGCCACAATGGAGAAATCGGCGTTATGTGGGAGAGGAGTATCCGGCGAAAGAATACCTGTCACGGGAGAGATACGAAGAACTGTCTCTGTGGGTGGACTGACTTTTGCCCACCAGCGATTCATTGTGGTTGAGAAGATGATCTGCTCGATGATATTGGGGATAGATTTCTGGTCTAGGATAGCCAACATATCATTTGACTTCAACAAGAGTGTGATGACTATCAATGGTAACAGTGAAGAGATAGAGTTGCTATGCCACCCAGCCGCAGGCAGGAGCAGCGTCGCAGGGACCATTGAGGAGGAGAATTCAGTGGAAGTGGTAGTGGATGCCGAACGTAAGATCCCTACCAGGAGTGAGGCGTTAGTGACATGTTACATCCCCAACATGGAGATGGGTAAGGAGTATATGGTTCAACCAATAACGTTTGACGATAAGCTAGTAAGCACACCTTACGGGATTGTTCAGGGAACAAAGAGCGGTAAGGTACAGATCAGGGTAGCAAATCTAGGAGAGGAAGAAGTGACCCTGGCAGAAGGGGATCCCATTGCTACAGTTGAACTCGGGACCGTATGGGTATCAAACCACAATGCGGGTAAAGCGTTCACCAGGGCGACAAAGAAAGGCAAAGCAACGGAATTGAGCGAGTTGGTGTGCAGTGAGCTGGAGCCGAGCAAGAGGGGTCAATTAATAGGACTTCTAAACAGATACGAAGGTGTGTTCTATAAGGGAGGAGAGCTGCCTATTGTTAGAGTGGGTGTGGAGCACACCATAAGGCTGAAGGAGGACAGCTCACCAGTAGTGAGCAAGCCGAGGAGGTTGTCAAAAGAGTTAGCCGATGAAGTCCGGGAACACGTCGATGAGCTACTCAAACAAGGAGTAGTCAGGGAATCTAACAGCCAATGGGCGTCACCCATAGTGTGTGCACGCAAGAAAGACGGGAGCCTGAGGATGGCGATTGATTATCGGATAACCAATGAGAAGTCAAATACAGCGACTTTACATCCAATACCGCTCATTGACGATCTTTTGGACAGGCTGGGGAAGGCTAAGTACTTTGCAGTCCTTGATGCAAAGTCGGGATACCACCAGTTACCACTACGAAAGGAAGATTCGGAGACAACGGCATTTGTAGTACCATGGGGGCATTATGAGTTTGCAGGAAGAACCCCGTTTGGTTTGAAAGGTGCGGGATATTCGTTCCAAAGGATGATGTCAGTGATCTTGGGGAGTTCAAACTTTGTCGATGCACTGTGCTATTTGGACGACATCCTAGTCTGGGGGGAAACTTGGGAGGTATTCATGAAACGGCTCAAGAAAGTGCTGGAAAAGGTGAAGGATGCAGGCCTGGCCTTGGCATCGAAGAAGTGCCAGTTTGGAGTCAGGGAAGTCAGTTACTTGGGATGCACCATCAAAGAAGGCATGGTGAAGATAAACGAACAGAGAGTGCAGCAACTGAGGAGCATAGAGCGCCCTCATAATGTACGAGAGCTTAGAAGGGCTTTAGGTGCGTTTGGCTACGTGCAAAGGTGGCTACCAGGATTGTCACAGATTGCCAGGCCATTGTATAATGCGATCACGGACCAGCCGTATGCCCGGCTGAAGTGGACGGAGGAAATGAATGAATCATTTTCAACAATAAAGAAATTGATTGCGGACGCAGTGTCGTTGAGTTTGCCCGACATGGATAAGCCATTCACCTTAGTAACAGACTGTAGTCAAATGGCAGCGGGAGCCATGCTGGCACAGAGGTGCATGGAAGCACCGGATACCCTGAAGCCTGTGGCATTCTACCACCACGCGTTATCCAAAGCAGAACAGGGATACTCAGCTACCGAGAAGGAGTTGTTGGCGATGGTAAAGGCGGTAGTGAAGTTCAGAGTGTATCTAGGCAAGCAGTTCAACCTTATCACGGACCACCAAGCACTGAGTTGGCTTCGTTCACTTGAACCGGAGAATGAGACGGGGAGAAGGGGACGTTGGTTAGACCTGATTCAGCAGTTTGACATGAAAGTCACTCATAAGAAAGGGAAAAGCCCAGAGATGAGAATAGCTGATTACCTTTCACGGGTCAAATGTGACGGAAATGTAGCTGTGAAAGACCGTAGCGAAGTGTTTGTCGTGATGACCGCTGGAGGCGAGGAGGCGATAACTGTCAGTCGAGAACAGATCCTGAGCGAGCAGAGCAATGACGCAGCAGTACAAACGATGCGTAAGGCGGTTTTGAAAGGAACAGATCTGAACCCCGGGAATAGCGAATCAGAATCGTGGAGGAAGCCCAGCGGGAGCAACGATGAGGAAGTCAAAGCGATGTGGAAGCATAGGGACAGGATTTTCATCGACTCAGAGGGGATATTAAGATTACGGTTCAACGGGGGAAAGAAGCGGGAAAGCAACCCTTTCGGAACAGTGGAAAAGAACAGGGTAATAGTTCCTAAGACGTACAGGGACAAAATTATGAATCTTGTTCATAGGAGTGCTACAGCGGCTCATATGGGGAACACACGCACCTGGAAGAGGGCACGAGATAACTTTTGGTGGCCGAACATGAGGCAAGACATAGAACAATACGTTCAGGCATGTGAAGAGTGTGGTCTGAACAAACACGTCAACAACCCGAACAAGGCGCCAGTGTTCAAGACGAGTATACCCGGAAAACCTCTGGAGGAGATGATGCTTGATTTTCTTGGTCCATTCCAGACAGCGAGGGAGCATCCATACAGGTACGTCCTCCAAATGCAAGATGTGTTTAGTCGATTCATAATCTTTGTACCGAGCATTGATGCAAGAGCAAAAACGGCAGCAGATGCAGTGGTCGAAAGATGGATAAGTCTTTTCGGGATCCCGGAAAAGATGAGATCGGATAGAGGTCCACATTTTATTGCAGAGGTGTTCGAGGAACTGTGTAAAAGAGTGGGTATCAGACACAAGTTGGGTTCACCGGGACACCCCCAGAGCCAGGGGCAAGTAGAGAGGCAGAACCAGTTAATGAACCAGATCAGGTGCCTTTGCGAGAACGATGGGGAGAAGTGGCCGGAGGCCTTATACCTGGTACAAGGGAGCCACAACAACTCGATCAACGCTACAACAGGTTTTACTCCAGCTAGGCTTTTGTTTGGCAGGGATTTTAACCGACCAGACGACATGATTGCTCAGGAGAGGGATAAGGTGAAGAAGCCTGGAACAACTGTATTGGAGGAGAGGGACGAAGAATGCAGACTGTTGACTGAGCAAGCACGAACAAACCTGGTCGAATATCAAGAGGAGAGAGTGGAATCAGCGGAGAAAGAAGGACCCTGCCAAACCCCGTACGAAGTAGGCGACTTGGTGCGTTATAGGCTCACGGACGAAGCGAGGAGCAATAAAGGCGGGAAGACATCCCCCCGCTACTCGGAGCCATACAGGGTAACAGCGATCAAGGGTGACGGATATACTTACACGATGGAGCCAGTGGATAAGGACAGTAGAGGCACGCGTAAAGATAGACGGTTCAACTACTTGAAAACGCACAAGAGAGTAGTGAGCAGTGAGGTGGCTCCGGAGCCGGACAGCCCTACGATGACACAACCCCAGCGAGATGAACTACACCCTCAAGTGAACGACGGTGTTCCGGAGGTCATGGAACAGTCCCCGGTAGCTCCACCTGATGCGGCGCTAACCGTTCGGAGATCCGGGAGGACTAGGAATCCAGTGAGGTTACTGCAGGCGGACGGGAAGAAGAAGCGGTACGAAGATGCAGAGGCCAGCGGACAACCAGACGCAGATGATGATTGATGGAATTTGGGGTATTTCAGAGGGTAATAGGACATTTGGGACATGATAGAAATGATACAAATATGTTATACTATTTATCATGACTATTGGATTAATATGATACACAACGATATTATATTATACATGACAGTCAATTCATGACCGTCATTTTGTTATAACGCGAGGAGCGGACATTATTATAATCATGAGGGACATTATTTACATGATTAATAATATATTATTGACAATGAGAATCTTGTTATAACGTGATGAACAGACATTATTATTATCATGAGGGACGTTATTTACATGATTAATAATATTTTATTGACGATAAGAATCTTGTTATAACGTGATGAACGGACACTATTATTATCATGAGGGACATTATTTACATGAATAATAATATTTTATCACGTTGAACGTTTACCCCAATGTCAATATCCAGCTTATTGATTGGGAAGGATGTAAAGGATACGCAGATAGATAACGATTCAAATAAGTATCATTTGGAAAGACGTCTAGTAACATACATTGGAAGATAACGTGGAATCTGAGATATGAGGAGTGTTATGATTGTTACTAACGATGTTACTTATCTTAGCATGGAGCTTTAGCTCACTCTTATTACAAAGGTAAGAGCAAGTCATTTCAATACCTTATGGAACTGAACAAGGTTATTAGCAAAGGGGCTTTATTACAGCTGCCAGCCCCCGGGGTAGAAGAGAAACATCTTTTGGACACTGATTACGCTGATGACATGGCTATGTTAGATAACTCAAAAGAGGGGTTGCAGGAAACCACTGACCTTCTCTGCAAATACAGTGCCTATGCGGGTCTGAAGATTAATGCTGGCAAGACACAGAGCATGGTTGTCAGCAAAAGTGCATCGCAGAGGCCGTATTCTAAAGACGACACTATGGACATCAATGTGGAAGGTCTCCCAATACAGCAGGTCAGCAATTTCACTTACTTGGGTGCAATCATCAGTGCGAATGGAACAATTGATAAAGAACTTTCAGCTCGAATTCAAAAGGCCTCTGGGGCATTCTATCAGCTCAGCAGTATATGGTACAGTCGCAACATCAAGACTCCAACTAAAATCAGGATTTACAAAGCGGCTGTTCTCACTATACTGCTTTATGGAAGTGAGGTATGGAATACCACACAGACGCAGATGAAAAGATTTGAGGTGTTCCATCATAGATGTCTCAGGAGAATCCTGAAAATAAAATGGTTTTATCATGTATCTAATGCTGATGTACTTAAGCGGGCTAACATCGCCCCTGTTGATACTTTCGTACGAGCAGCTAGACTCCGATGGTTTGGCCATGTGGTGAGGATGCCAGAAGAAAGAATACCCAACTATCTTCTGCACTGGATCCCAAAGCATGGTAAAAGGTCAAGAGGTAGACCTCGGAAAAACTGGTTGTCATGTGTCCGGGAGGATGCAGCAATCTTCACAGGTGTCGATAACATCACGATAGAAGATGCAGAACAACAAGCTACAGACAGGGTTCACTGGAGAGGTCTAATACACCGGAGAAAGGAGTTACTTTGTGGTGCAGGCCACTCCAACGACTAGGAGGAGACCTTTTCAAGTACAAGTAGTAGTAGTATAGTGCTATAGGGATCTATGGTAAAGTTCACTACCTCTTGCTATAAAAAGAGCTGAGCCCATTTATACCTGACATATGTCCCACCAATAGCCGAGATCTAAAACCTGTCGGTTTCCTGGTACGAGACCACTTAAAATTCACATGGGGTAATTGCAGGATAATATTTCACGTTATAACTATAAGACATACATCAGTAGTTTTACAAAACTTTACAGAGCACAAGATTTATGGTGGGGAAGGTTATCTTCAGTGCTACCTATAACACTGTATAACACTGTATAACTCTATAATGAGTCATACCTTCTTTTATATTGCTGAAATCAGGGAAATGCCCAACTTAAAAGTCTATTTTCTGTAAACCATGTGTATCCGACCGGATAGGCAAAATAAGTTCAGAAATACGTTACAATGTAGCTGCACCTTATTTATATTCCCGTTAAAATATCAATTAACATGAAGTCAATAAATTGATTTAATACTAGTACTACCGACATTGACAAGCAATACTTACTTATCTCCTCGTCAAATAAAGGGACCCTTTAATTTTGCCACAATATCATTATACCGAGCTATCCTCTATAAATTGTATTACAAAAGTAATTTATGTAGAAAACAATAGTTTCACACGCAGCCCGCGGGCATAATCACATTCATTGATTCAGTGAAGAGAGCATGAACTAGGAGTCTGGATTATGGAATGGGAGAGCCATCTTCACGAGATTTGTTTCATTTTTTGTTCTATTTCTATACTGTTTCCTTATACTGCAGTATTGTTTGACCCATTGTTTTATGGAGAATTATGTGATTAAAGGCGGAAGCCAAAAGTTTTGCGTGTGGCTCGAATTCTTATAAAGGTGTGTAGCATTGGAGCTAGGAAACGAGACATAAGGTGAGTTGGCAATTAACTCATTGTTAAACTCAAAGCTGTGAGGTTCAGGCCGTAATGTGCTGCAGAGTGTTAACATGTCCATCTGTATCCATAGAAGCGACACAAAAGGCTGGAAGGTTATGTACTTGGAGAATGAATTTGATACGATGAAGGTAAGCGAGAACGGACAAATTGATATAAAAAAGGCCAACAATTATTTACGATGACATTTTTTAATACGAAATATGTGTGACTGAGCCATGGTAATCCAGTGTAGTCGGGACTTAAGTCGACTGAGCCAGGACTCAGAGACTCAGAGCGAGAAATTTAAGACTCGAAGCGAGAAATTTACGACTCAGAACAAGAAATTTAAGCCATCGATCCGGAGGGGTTGAGCCGATAATCCAATTTTGGAATCAGTGACCCAAAATTATGGGTCAAGTTGCAAGTGTAATGTCAATGATAATCTACTACTTATTACGAGTCAAGACTCACAGCCAGCTCGGACTCACGGATTACCTAATTACCTGTTTTATGAATGTCAAAAGTGGATTTTGGCTTTAAAAATTAATGACAATGTCTGGTCAGAATTATGTCCGTTCACGCAATGTCCGGTCAAATTACGTCCGATAAGGTATATATTCACTGGATTGCATCGACTTACTTTTAAGAATGACCCCTTAAGTCAGGAATAAACTTCATCAAAATATTGTAAATACCATTGTCGGCATTTTGCTCATTAAATAAAACTGGCCGCTGGGTCATACAGATAGTAAATTATGAACACGAGGACCGGCAAATCATGTTGTCGAAGTCGTTTGTCATTGTCATGCTGCAAATTAGTCAAAATGAATCCGATTGATCACACGGATTTTAGTATCAGGTTCCTATAATTGCAGGTGCTATGATGATATTGCATGAACAGGCTTCCACGGCAGAATTTAATGCTTTTAATTTACACAGCTAATCAACGAAACTATCAATCAAACAATATGCTCACCTCCACACCAGAATCCACGTCTATTAGTAACAAAAATATGGCGATGAGTGCTCCTAGCGAATTATCAATCGCTTTCATCAGAAATATCAAGGCCAACCCTGATCTGACGGTTGATAAATATCTCGACTATCCATTGTCGGGATGCATGTTGATTGTTGACAGACGGCCTTATATCATGCAAAGGCGATTTTAATAGAAAGTGGATCTAACTTTGAATTGTAAAAGTCACACACAAAACTTAATTCACCTCTTACTAGATACCTTCGTCTCTACCTTATAAATAGCTGACTATCCCATTTACCCATTTACCCCCGTCACCTCTCAGACATCAGTCTTTGTTCCTCATTTTCTTGAACATATTCCATTATGTCAAACTATTACTCTCATTTATCTTTTACAAACGGCTGCTCGATCTCAGCTTCTAACGCTAAAATTCGCCCATCTGTCGAGTTACTCATAGTCATATAGCATGATTTGCACCTAATTGGTTTTTAAAATGAGATCTCATGCTTTGTACCTTGCGAAACCATGACTAGATGAGATAAATGACCTGATGTGTCACAGATCTCTCTGTCTCTTCATTGAACTTAAATTGTTTGCAGTATGAAAGCAGCTGTCGATCAGACCTCAATGGAGAGCTTTAATTCTGATCACAGTATCGGATTAGTTTACCCATAGCAAACTTATTCAAAGTGCATGAACCACTTTAGATAAATTAGATTAATAAATTAGATTGATAAATTAGATTAATAAATTAGATTGATAAATTGGATTGATAATTCATGAACGGAGGACAGATATGAAAAGAGGAACAGCGGCAATGGCCATGCTAAGCGCACTATTTTCTTCTTCTTCAAGATCTTCTTCTTCTTCATGATCTTCTTCTTCTTCATGATGTACTCCTTCTTCTTGATCACGTGTTTCTCCTTCGTGTGTAATTTTTTCGGTACCTCCGAAAATTTAATAGGTTGATTACATTACATTAATACAGTTATCGAGATTCATATATTGTGGGGAGAGTTGTGATTATTCTCTGAAAATATTATTACTTACCACATAAAGGTGTATCACAAAATTCCCATCGAGGATAAGTTCCCTCAGCATTATAACACCAGGGGCCGAACTCGCTGAAGACAAATTACACATTAGAGAGCTTTTGAAGAGCCCTACAGGTTACAGTGCAGTTTTATTTTCATTTTATAAATCGTTTGCATGTTTCCCCAACTTTTTCTTGAATTGATGACAAAGGTATGCTAACAGATAGAAGACTTACCCATCTGGATTTCTGCAATAGTTCATTTGTAGTCCTGAATAAATGTAACTGAAAATATTGTTAAGATAATCTTCTCTGATCCTTTTTGTGATACAATTCTCACCTAAAGTTTGTGTAATTTTGGTATATCGCTGTAATTTCAGTGTTGCACACTGTGTGGTGGCTATCTCTTGTGGAACACAAAGTGTTACTATATACATTTTGGTTCACTGTTTAAGAAGCGCTATCGATGTCGTTTATGAATATGTTTACTTATCGGTTCTTTTGGCCGAATTACTTTACAGCTGCTGGCTGCGTTGCCGATTATCAGGTAATTAACTAATCTCCAAGATAACATGTGATCTATGTAATCCATGTTTGATCGCAAGATTATGGTCGGTTACTGCTTGAATGAGATTTGACCTACATCTCGTGATATTATGCTGTTTCGTGATTGCGGATGACAATGTGTTATGTGTGGGAAACAGCAACAAAACTTACTTGTCAGAAGTTCTATCGTGTATATTAGGTGACTGAGAGTCCCATCTCTGGCAAACATGCCCTGATACTGTGACAGATACATTTCCCCTGTATCTTGATCCATCCTCATCCTCTTCGTCAACACACAGATCTGATATTTGAGATTAATAACTTTTTCCTCGTAGAAAAGTGTTTCATTCAGGGTCCCATTTTGAAAAATGTTTTGGTCCAGTACAAAAACAATTTGATTTATTCAGCGAAAAATTATTTTGAGAAATCAAATTTTTTTTCACGACTAAAATTTCCGAAATGAACTGATCTCCATTTCGCTCTCCTATATGTACTGTAGGCTGTTAAGTGATCGACAGCTTGTTTCAGCTGGTTAGAGTACGGGTAGCGCGATCCGTCTGTCGATCCTGTCCTCAAATGCTACAAGTTAAACCATCGTATCTTTTATATCAATATGTTTCTAACCCAACTCCACTCTGTCCTCAAATAGTCAATCACGTATCAATGGATCAGATCTCAATGTGATCCGAAATTACAAATGTGATCAGAAAGTCGGACAACAGTCGCCAAAAACGACCCCTGTCCATAACCACTAATTCGGCTGTCGGACAGGAGTCGCTGTCAGATTGGAGTCGCCAAATCCATTGCATACCCATACGAGTTGCAAATAGTAGGTCACAACCGCTCCTGGAAGTCACTGTCTCTCTGTCTTAAACCGATGGGGTTGCACCAGGGGTGGTGGTAACTGAGCTTCAAGACTAAAGGAGTCTGTTGCCGATATCTATGATTAAAAATGATATGAATATACCTTGGGAGTCTCTCTCTCCAGTAGTAGGGGTTGGAGACGTAGAGATGTGTTGTGAACCTGGACTCAGTGCAGTATTCAAGTTTTGACTTAAATAAAGCAGGAATATCAATAGATGAAACCTTCTTTTTGCCATATTATATAGGGTACCTATAACGAAGACGAATAACATTTGATACTATTACTTATAAAATAAATTTATCATTAGATATGATCATTTGAAATCGGTGTTTTACTTTTAGTTTACTACTGACATTGTGTAGGTATCGAGTTTGATATCATAAAGATTAAGGTTATCTTTACTAATAATCTTAAAATGTGGGTGCGTGCGCGTGTAATTTATGAACGGCTTAATCAAGAAAACGGTTATAGAGTTATGGGACTGGTTTTTTCTCTCTCTCTCTCTCTCTCTCTCTCTCTATAGACTATAAGCAGGCAAAAACAGTCATACATAAAATCATAAATATAACTTTATTCTGAAGGAGCAAAGGGGGAATTTGATCGCTTCTTCATTGTGCAGGGAAAACGTAGCAACAATTTGCAAATAAATCCAATTCCAACTGTAAGCGAAGATATCAGCCGGGAAAAATCATAAATTTCACGTGACTTGAGTCATGTAATGAAAACCTTTGTCTGTAGCCTTGACTGTAGCTCTCAGTCTCAACAATCTCTCTTTTGAAGCGAGACATTGTATCAAAGACATTAATAAAGGACAAGAATGCATGTGCAGCATGGATTCTTTTGTCGTCAAAATCTGAGAGTGTATTAATGCTTTTCATGCAAACAAGTGAAAACGAATCTTTTATGTCATGTATCCAGGGTTTGGACTGGAATTGCCCGCTTAAAGAACTTCCATCGCGTTACATTACATAATTTCCTGAAACATATATTACATTTACAATAAATTATGCAATATCACAACATTACAATCAACAAAATAAATTTATTCGCAGAATCTTAAATACAAATAATCGTAAATTAAACACAAAAAACAAATTAAACAAGCAATAAATCAAAATGAATATACAAATGCGCATCCTTTGACAACTTACTTGTTACTCATTCATAAAATTAATGTTTGACAAAATAATTTTTCTAAATTTGAAATTATTCTAAATACTGAAATACTGTAACCCTGAACTCAGCATCAAATAAAATGATCCGGTGATCTCAAGCATTTGTGGTCATAAACACTAACAACAAAAGATATGGCGAAAAGACAGTAAAGACAAAAAGGCTTTACATTTTGATTGACGATGCCAACCCTTGCCAGCTCGATCGTACAGCCAGTACAGCCAGTATAGTAGCTCTGCTACGATCTCGTAGCGAAGTAAATATGATAATGCACGCGGAGCGACGTCGTCCTCAAAAGATCGATCGCACCATTTATGATTTATATTACTATTACTATTAGTAATAGTTGCGCGTGATTTATCTTTTGTGAAACTGAACCAGCTTCCGCTGCACTGATTGTTTTTGCACAAATAACGTCCGATAAGGTATAATTATATTAATATAGTTTTAAAATATACGCATAATTATAAGTATTTATCAAATACCGGGATATTTCCTGCGGGTCTATCAGTCTATTTTGCATCCCGGCTATTCTAATTCACTATTTCACTCAATAACCCGTTCCGCGTTTAATTATTGAGCGAATATCACCTATAAGCCTATATATAGGATGATATTACTTTAAGGTACCATTAAAACAGTTTATAAAAATCAGTAGTGAATTAATAAAAAGGTTAATCCACAACCTTTTCATTCATCCATGGTTGCATGGAGTTCATGTACACAAACTCCAAAGCAAAAATCAAGCTCTTGAACAAGCTCTCTGAACAGATCAAGGACAGTACAAATGTTGTCTACGGAGAAATTACCTTGCCGTCAGTGCGTGAGTACACATATCTTGGAATTACGTTCACACTCACGGGATCATTAAAACTTGCTCAGATAAAGCTTAGACAAAAAGGACTCCGGAGCTACTTCTCTCTCAAAAGTATGTTTGACCTTCGATACCTCCGGAAAACAACTATATTTAAGCTTTTCAACAGTCAACACCCTGATTGTTCCTGTTCTTTCCTACGCGGGTGCCAGATATGGCTTCCCATAACAAATTTCATGTCTAGTATCTTTGCATCAGGGAATCATCCGGCTATCACACAGGATACAGCAAAAGTTCACCTATCATTCATGAAATGGACCATGAATTTCATCAAATCGACTTCGAACACCGGTGTTTGGGGTGACACTGGAAGATATCCGCTTGCTATCGAGCTTTCGTCCCAAGTCTATAGCTACCTCGGGAGGTTTGGGGGACTGTAAAAAGAGGGATGCTCTTCCTTAGTAAGGCACGCTTACGCCGAGCAGAGGGATCTGGAACTGTTATGGTTCTCCCGGCTGGAATCCACCAGGAACACAGTAAAACAACTATCAGGAGGAAGCGCGGATCTTTCAAACCCTCTCAAAGTCAGTGACTTACTTGACTTAAGGCGGGTGGTATTCCCGAGATCCATTGACAACAGTTCTCCACAGCTTTCTGTCCTCCATCAGTCTAGCTATCTCATCTACTGACTTCAGCCCAGTATCTGCTTTTAGGTTATCTAGTAGTGTTAAATGAGGTCGCCCCCTGTTAGTATGCCCATGACTCGGCTTCCAGAGGATCAGTTTGTTCAGTGTCAGCTCCGGATGTCGGTGAGCATGACCTGCAAGTCTGAGCCTTCGTTGGGTTATCTTGGAGCTGACTTTGGGAAGATCACCGTACAGGCTGTGGTTGCTGACATGGTCTCGATATTGATTGATGTTAAGGGCCATTCTTAACATTCGTGTATAGCAACCATCAACCATCTTCTCTAGCCTTTTCGTCATAGTCCAAGTCTCGGAACCGTACAGTAGCACCGACTCCACTAGTGCTGTGAACACTCTGATCTTGATAGACTTTCTAAGCTTAGAATTCCAAAGTTTTTTGAGTGTGTGGCATGCTCCCCATGCTCTTCCTTTCCTAACCCTGATATCACTCTCACTGTCTCTGATTCTAGAACCCAGATAGGTGAAGTCTTCCACATGCTCTATTGTACTGTTACCCAGGGACTTGATGGTATCAGGGTTCTCGATGTTCTGAGTAATGAATTTGGTTTTCCCTTCATTCATTCTAAGTCCCACTGTAGCAGCAACCCTTTCCACCTCTAGCATCAGCGTCTCTGCCTCCTTTACAGTATCTGCTATCAGAGCAATGTCATCTGCAAAACCAGTGTCTGATATCTTCTCCGCCTTAACTCTCCTACTCCTATAAGGCTTAATGGTAAATCCTATTTCAGGGTGCTTGCTTAAAGCTTGTCTCATGCAATAGTCAAGGGCTATAATGAACAAGTATGGTGCTAAAGTATCCCCTTGAAGAACTCCTGCCAGGATATCAAATAGCTCAGTGTCCCCATCAGGTGTAATAACTTTGCCCTTCGTGTTTATATAGAGTAGATTAATGATATCCACAATACTGTCTGGTATCCCATAGGCCTTTAGTATTTGCATCAAAATTCCCCGGTGAAGTGAATCAAAGGCCTTCTTAAAATCAACAAACACCATAGCTGCCGGTAGATTTCTCTGTCTAGCCCCCTCTAGTATCCTTCTGAGTGCCAAGATATGACTAGTAGTGGACCGTCCTTCCCGAAAACCATTCTGAGTGTCCCTAAGTACCCCTTCTATAGCCGGCTGGATCCTATTAAGCACCATTCTATTAAGAGTCTTTGCTACAAGTGAAGTCAAAGATATCCCCCTCCAGTTTCCAGGGTTTGTCAAGTCTCCCTTTTTGGGGACCGGGATGATGTTGCTTATCCTCCACTGATCTGGCGCAATACCATCTGTCAGGGCTTTGTTGCAGAAGGACAACACGATTTCATCCAGGTCGCATCTTTTGAGGACTTCAGGAGGTATACCGTCATCACCTGGTGCTTTACCTTCTTTAATCCTGAGTTTAGCAGCTTTGAGCTCCTCTAGAGTAAAAGGTTCTGTACTGATGTTGAGTCCTTCAAATTGAGTCTCGATCCTAGGATGTTCGTTTTCCACATCAGGAGTACTCCCTAACAGATTCGTGAAATGCCTAAGCCAATTTTCCTTCCTCTCTTTGGCTCCGTTGCCCTTTATTTGAGTTGCCCCCTTGGCCTTCCTACCAGTAATCTCATTTATGACATTCCAACTTTCTTTATTTTTGCATCTGTCTGCAGCCATTTCGACCCTTCTAACCTTGGCAACTAGATCTTCTTCAAAGATGTCCTGGTACACCTGATCCAGTTCAGTTTTTAGTAAGTTAACAGACAGTCGACTGTCTTCACTAGGATCCCGGTGATAGACAGTCTCTGCTTGCTGCAACGCTGTACGCACGTTTTGAACTCGCTGATCACCCGCGAAATCGTCACGTCTCTTCTTTTCTCTCTTGGGCAGTATGGCTTTGTTGGTATCAGCAATCGCATCAACAAAATGCCCATACAGTTCCGTAACCTCACTTTCATCGGTTTGCTCGCATAAAGCAGAGTACCGATTCTTGACTTCTACTGCATATCTCTTCTGTAGGTCATCATCCGATTTTAGTGCTCCCCAATTATACCAGGTTTTCTTGGGTTGCTTTTTTGCTCGTCGAAGAGATAGCTTGATCTTAGACAAAACAAATCTATGATCAGTACCCAATGTACTAAAGAAACTGTAGACTTCAGTGTCTTTGATACTGTTCCTCCACTTCTTCCTCACTAGAATAAAGTCTATCTGAGACTTATTCAGGGTTCCATCCGATAGGTGAGTCCACATCTTACCCCGCTTCTTTCTGAACCTGGTGTTTGTAATCTCCAGATTACATTCCAGGGCAGTATCCCGAAGCAGCTCCCCATTTCTGTTGGTTCTCTCATGGAAATACCAACCACAGTCATTCTCGTCCCTCTTTGATAGGTGAGCGTTAAAATCCCCAATCACCTCCAAGAAGTTGTGAGCAGGGATCTGCGAGACTGCACACCTTAGATCGTTATGAAACTTTTCTGCTGCTTCTACACTATCTGCCTCCGTAGGTCCATAGACACAGACGAAGGTTGGTTTAGGATTCCCATTGAGAGATATCTTAAGGATTCTCTCCGTCACTGGTGTTATCTCCGTAGTTGCGTCAAATGCCTTGCTTGTTAGGATGAATCCCACTCCGCCCACTGATGCCTGGGCCCTATTCCTAGTAGCTGATGAAGTAATTAGATAGCTACTCTTGCCAACTCTCTCTACTCTGACAGGCTCTTCATGAACTATCCTGTGCTCTTGGATACCTACAATCTCTGCTCCACTCTTCTCGAAAAGATGTACCATCTCCAGTTTCCTCTGGGTAGTTCTTATCGTTCTAGTGTTAAGAGTGCCTACCCAGGTAATGTCGGTACATGAAAATAAACTTTTTTTTTGTTGTTTTCGTTTATGCTGTTGGGTGTTTCAGGTTGATTAGGCTCATCATTCACCAACCTTCCATTCGGATTTAAGTTGGTGAAATCATTACCACCTTCTCGTCCAGAAACAAAAGTAGGGGCTGATACCCTAGTGCTGTAAGAACTATTCATCATGTTTCTTTTCTGTTGGCTATGTGACACGTGAGCCACCTGCGCCACTGGAATGGCTCCCTTGATAGCTACTTCATCAGTAGATGTTCCCACATACAGTAAATAAAACGGTAAGATGACAGATGGTGCTCCCATAGTTCCGGAATCTGTTACATCTTGATTAACCCACATCACCATCATCACGGGCTTGTTCTGAGGCTATGAAAACCTTTTTTGAACAAAGAACGAAAACTCGACAGAAAATTGGGATTCTACTAATTAACCTCATCAAGACAAGATTCAGTTGCGAGACATATGTACCTGTCGATCAACCTACGGCCACAGCAGACAGCAGACTAGGATTCCTATCACGTCGTGACCCCCATTGTCGTTTCACTATAGTGTAGAATTTTTACAATACAGGGGGAGCCGCGCTCTCGTGCGCGGCGGGTCATACAACGTATGACAAGCACTACCTACTAGGAGACTTGCGCATCTCAGAACAAGCTCGCATCAATACAACATCGAAACGAAGACACGGCATGCATCTCCATAAACTTTAGAATAGGGCATGTAAACACTGTTCTACTAAAAATGTGGAGTCATTCGACCTTCTTCTAGAGCTATCTTCTAGAGCTTCCTTTCCCTGATCCAATCATCGAAGATGAGCTTCATGTATTGCGCACTTACTTGTTACTTGTAGGTTTATAACCTACCAAGACACGCACCGAGTTGGACTCGATGAAACAAATATTTTACGAATATCATCCGTTAAGCACTTGCCATTTCTAAGTCTACGAAGATTTCCGTCACTGTTTGTCCCCACAAAGTAAAACATTACTCTTCTGATATTGCAATTGGACAGATCTTCAGACACCCGCCTACAACCATCGGAGACCTAGGAGTAGAACGGTTCCTTACCAAAGCTCATGAACGAAGATTCCCTAAAGCATCCTCTAAACAAATCCCTAACAAGAACAATATTGCGTAATTAATTAAGACTCGGAAAACTTTTATAAGATTTCATATTCAAATTATTAAAACAATAAATCTCATTCTGAAGATTTGCGGGGATTATTTTTTGTTTATTATACTTATAGTGGTTGCAATTTTATTCTTATTCTCTGATCTTGTATCTTATTAATTACTGGGCGGCGCGATCGCGCTCAGCTTAGCCTGTTATTCCGCCGAATCTTTATTCAATATGTTTATGAACATAATAGCCTGGGGTCCCCAGGTACGTAAGTATGTTATATACTTTTTAACTTTTGGGTTGCTACAAGTTGTAAATATATATTTCTCTCTTGCACGCGAAGCGTGCACTGCAGCCGGCAGCCGCAGGGGTTCCAGCGTGTGTGGTGTGTCAACTTTTTATTTGGGTAACCGTATATTCGTACAGGACCGTCGACGAGTCCAACTCGGCGCGCGTCCTGGTAGGTTATAAACCTACAAATTTGGAAGCCATTAAAGCATTTGACCCAGTCAACAAAGTTTCAGTTGTATATCTTTTACGGTTTTTGTGGAAAGTCGCGTTAAAGTTAATGCTGTGGTGTCAGTAAAATGGTACGGATCCATCCATCCATAAATTGCTTGCAGACGATGTAAACTGTTAATTGATCTTTGCAGCTCGGCGAGGCCCAGTAGCGCATTTCGCCGAGAAGCATTTGCTTGCATTTTTGGATGCGCGGCGCGGCCCAGTACACAGCTAGTAACGCATCGCGATACAACGTACCAGCGAGACGAAACTTTTGATGGTAAAATTTAAATATAAAATTTAAAGGAGCATTATTTTCAATATTTTCAATTTTAACACACGGGTCTCATCATGAGCGTGTAGTTAAGTTTTATAATCTCCCTGTGGCCGTTATTGGCATCGCAGTGTTTACGTTGACGGACGTTACTCGTCTAAATTTCTCCGAAGTAGCGCGCGCTACTTTCTTCTCGAAATATTACATGGCCCGATGGCAAGTGCTACGAAGTAGCGCGCGCCGGGCCAGTCGGCCATTAATAATGGCCAATGTTTACGGTCTGTACTGCGCGATCAACGACCGGAATTATTCTGCTCCTGGAATTTTTGCTCCACGATGGGACCACTGGAAGCGCATTGCACTAGAGATTTTTCGCGCGCTGAGTGTTGCCAGGCAAATATTTCATCATGATTCCCATTGGCTTCCAGCTCTATCTTTACTTGGCATATCATTATTTCATGTTTCAGTTTTAAAGAGAATCCTTTGTTCTGCATCCCAGTATAAATTTTATCAGTTAACTTTTTGATGAAGTTGACTATCAAATGTTCGTAAAGTAATCAGTTTTCGACAGACCACTGCAAGAGAACTTCATTTTTATCCTACCCAGAAAACTGAGAATATATTGGAAATCATCTCAACTTTATGTGTGCAAATTTTCAGAATGGCTCGACAAGATGGTTTCGAGATAGAGATGATCAAACACGATGTTTCTGTGTTATTTTAATACATTCGCGTGCAATTTTTAACGCCAATTTTAAGATGTAAGCATTGAAAGCATTGAAAATATTAGAGATTTGATAGAATAGTGCATTGTAACAGAATATAATAACACATAGTATTGGATAGAGTAGTTACCACAATAGCTCGATCATGAGATCAGAGGACTGTTTGGATGCTTTCAATGTGAGTAGTAAGCTGGGTGTGGGTTCGAAGCTCACCGGGGGTTGAAATCTTCGATTTCAAATCCCGGTGAGCTTCGAACCCACACACAGCTTAATGTTTTTGCTTTATCCATTAAGTTTATAAATATATATATATAAAGACATTGAGATAAACAAATTAGGTTATTAGTTAGATTAAAACACTACCACAAATATAATACTCCATCATTCACTTTATTACTGAGTACTGACACGTAATAAAGTTGACTATAAAATGTGCGTAAAGTAATCAGTTTTCGACAGACCACTGCAAGAGAACCTCATTATTAGCCCTCCCAGAAAACTCAGAATATATTGGATATCATCTTAACTTTATGTGTGCAAATTTCCAGAATGGCACGACAGAATGGTTTTGAGATAGAGATGATCAAAGACGATGTTTCTGTGTTATTGTAATACATTCGCGTGCAATTTTGAACGCCAATCTTAACAATATAACAATTGAAAATGTTATCAGTTTGATCGAATAGTGCATTGTAGCACAATATAATAACACATAGTATCAAAATGACCAGTTACCACAATGGCTCGGTCATGACAGCAAAAGACTAATTCTATACGTTGACACAAGCAATAAGTAAACTCAGTGTGGGTTCGAGTCTGACCAAGGGTTAAATTCTACGATTTCAAAGATTTCAACACCTGGCCAGACTCAAACCCACATCTGGTCGAATGCTTTTGCTTTATCTATATTATTTATAAATATAAGTTAAATACAATATCTTATTGAGATAAACAAATAAAGTCAGTAGTTAGATTAATACACGAACACAGATATAATCATTGACATTATTACTAACACGTAATTTGCCATAACTCCGGATTGGAAATATGTTCCCAAGGCCCAATTATTCTCAAACCCCATCGATATTGAAAGTCTGAAAATAATTCAAAACTACCACTACTTACTCTCATTCTGTTGAACAATCAGTAAGAAGAGTTCTGATGATTAAATGTGAATCCTATCTCAGAAAATGGATTCCATGATGCGTTTGATATTGGTTACGCGAACCAGGATTTGCTCCTTGATGAGCATTGTAGCGTTTCCCTTCAAAAAGCAATACTGGCCAGTGCGAAAAGCCTGCTGGCTTTGGATCGATTCATTATATTATATTCGACCGACCATATCATGCAGATTCAAATTTTAACTCTTAACTGACATTGATTGCTTTTTTTACAATTCATAGATTTTACATTCGCGCCTTCCGTAAAGTAGAGCAAGATTCTGAAATTTCAGCAGGCAAACTGGACTTTGTCAATGTTGTTGAAAGAGTTTCTAAAGAAGATCAAGAAAGTTACTGAAACGATTCCGTCTATCCTACATAACAGTCTATCCTACATAACAGTATTTTAGGCCTCGTTTGCAAAATTTTAGCGCACAGAATTAAACCAAGTTCTGCTGTGTTGCGAGCAGCGATAGAAGGAAGTTTTCTCCAACAGTTGAAGAGCGAGGGGTAGTGTGAACGAGTTCATCAGTTCATTCTTTTCTTTTGTGGCAGAATTAACTCCCTGTCAAAGATTAATAATGTGAAACGAATTTGAAACATAACCTCAGCAAGTCGTGAGTTGTGTCAAAATTGTATGATAGATAATAATCTCAGAACTTTCTAAATCTTAATAACATTTTTTCATCAGCATTGGCAAATAATTGGCAATAGTAATTTTGCTTCAACTTACATTTGTTCTCGGAGAAGGAATGTTACACTTTTACATGGTCCTGGCCTGATCGGCAATACTATTCGCTACTTTTCAGGATTTAATCCCTGAAATTTTGTACAATGCTAGCAGGAATTACGAAATCTATTCGAAGGTTATTTAGTTTGTTCCTCAAACCGCTCCACAAAATACTCCACAACTCCCTCTCTACTTCTCCCGCTCCCCCATCAACATTTCACTACCACTCCTCCCCCGCCCCCGAAGAGGAAAGGTCACCATTTCTACTCACACTCACAACACAGCACTCAGTCTTGGTCCAAGAAAGCAAAAGATGATCTACTCGCTACGGTACAGGAGAATATTTCTGCAATGGCCATCAATCTACGTTGGAAAGAGTTATTTGCTAACACTCAACCGACACTCTCAACAAACATTTGAAGTAGACTTACACCTGTGCTCCACGTCTAGTAGACCAGAGAAATCTGGGCCAAGACTTCTGAAATAGAGGAGATACCACATCCAGAGGATTAATACAAGCTTCTTTTAGCTTATTTAATCTTTTTGCCATCTCCAAGAATAAGTGGCTGTTATGATTTCTTTTCACTGTCGCTAAACGTGTAAACAATTTTATAGATATTCATGCCATACAATTGCAGTACCTACCTATTGAACCTATGAAAGTATTTTTACCTAGCAGCAGTAAAATCGGGGGGGGGGGGGGGGGGGGGGGGGGGGGGGGGCCGGGGGGGCCGGGGGGGCCGGGGGCCGGGGGTAAGGGATCATGTATTAACTGTTTTTAGGATAATAATTAAGACACCCACCCCCTTTTACCGGCTTTTGTGGTACTAACTGTTGAGAAATCACTGTACTATGTCTTAGTAGTAAATCTTTCAAAGTACGAAATATCTCTTTAAAAGAGCATCCTAGGCACCTTATAGATATCAAAACGCATAAAAAAGAAAACAAAAACATCAACCATCTTCTAACTTCTTCCACTCCTCCCTATCTAAAGCTAAAAATCTAAGGTCTTCGAAATCAGTCAAATTCTTAAGTCTAATATCAAGATTTCTACTAGTCAAGTCTTTTCTAATAACATCTAATAAGTTTAAACATGGTCTACCCCGTCTCCCTTCCATAAAAATATCAGAATTTATAGCAAATAACATAGAGGTGTATGCTGGTGAGTCTATGTTTATAAAATAAGATACCCACCCAGAAATTGCTTTAAACAGCTCATTAAATATGACTTTTTAGTTTTAAAAGGATCCGATATTGAATGTAAACAATGAAACTAACAGTTGAGATATCTATGCTTAATTAAAAACATACACTAACACACGCCCACATGTTTACAGATTACAATTACACACATGGCATGTATGTAATGTGTACTATACAATATACATATCACACATCATTTAAGAACCAGTAGTTGAAATACATTTTAAAATAAATTAAACACTGCACCTTCTCAAACGGAAAAGTCAACAAAGCCAAAGGCCACTTTTTAAAATTATACAAAAGATCAATCGCACTCTGTTTAATAAATTATATCTTAATTTACTAACTGTTTTTGGGCAAATTAGACCTAAGACTCACTATTTAGTAACATACAGTACAAACTGTTTTTCTGGGAAATGAGCAGCAGATCCACCACTTAGTACAAAAGTACTAACTGTGTTTTGGAAGAATATATGACACACCACCCCAACGTCACGTACAGTTAACAGTACTCAGTACCTGATCCCGGGGTCCCCCCTCCTCCCCCGGTAAAATATGACCAATATTTCTTTATCTAAGGACGTATTTAAAATAGTATTACAGTACTTACTAAACGGTGTGTGTCAGAGGGAGTTGTAAGGGCTATCAAACTAGGAATTTTAAGATGTTGCACAGATTTGTATTTCTGAGTTCTCCAGTCACCACTATTTCAGTCAGCACAATCTCTCTCTCTCTCTCTCTATTCTACGATTTTGGTATCATTAGCACAACAAATAACAATGTAGCCATTAAAGCAGCTAGCGAAAAGTAAGTTAATCCTAAAAGTAACGAAGCACATGCTCATTTAAAAACCGTCATTTACTGAGAATATGATCAAGCTTATTAGTAAAGATACAATAAGTATTATAAGCGTGGCTTGCCTCAAATTAAATAGATCAGAAGATAACTATAAACTGATCATGATTAGAACAAAAACAACACAGTGCTTGGTCGTTGTTTTAAAGTTTGAAAACAGTGCATGTGGCCTTCCATCAAGAACACGGAATTATGTGATCATACAAGAAAGACAGATCTTAATAATATTTAACATCATTTGCATCAGGCTTAGTTGTTTGAAATAAATTACCTCATACAGCTGAAGACCAACAATGATTGAAGAGGAGGAAAAAATATCAAACAGAATAATCATATGTATTGTGAGCCAACCAGGGGTAGATGAGGCATCCATCTCTCCAACGGTTTTGACATCATCGAAATCATCTTACCGTCATCTGAATAAAGGTCATGTTAATTATCTCAATTATACATTAGCCAGTTGCAGTATTAAATTAGCCAGATGCTTAGCAATGCGCATAAATGTGCTCAGTGCATTCTTGGAATTTTCACAAGTTTTATTTCAGCCCGACAATGAAAATAATATCAGATCAGTGGTACTTAGATCGAATCCAAATAAAATCAACAAAGTGGCCGCTTTTTATGCACAATTTTTAAAAAAATGTATATTTGGACTATTCATATGTGCACAGATAACTGCATCAAGGTAATGATAATAATAATCCTATACATTTGCATAATTGAAACAATTATGGCCCCTTATTGTGGGCAGAATATGTGTTTTTGTTGAAGTGTCCTGGTATAAAACTTATCTGAGTGACTGCATAGGGATAAATACTAGGACCTACTAAACTCAAAACAAAATGCAGCCACCTAATTAAGATACTGAATTATTTACTTCACTTTAATTATGATGGCCAAACGTGACAAGCTTGTATCTAAACAAATAAAAACTTGATCAATGATATGACGTACATGTAGCGCGTGGTCAAGCGCAACTAGCAGAGCCAAACGGAATAGAAATAGCGCAGTGCTTTTCAACAGTCCCATTATGTCACAGTTAATTATCAATCAAAATAACTGACCACTGATCAGCCCTACATTACATGACAAACACCCAACACTCATACTTTAATCAGAAACACTCACTGAGTGAAAAATGTAATACCTTGGGAACAAGAAATTTGGGATACATAACATTTTGATGCATAAGTGCATCCCTTTCTGATCTTCTGGATCAATTTTACAAAATACAGAGAACAATTCCAACACTATACCGGTTTTACATTATACAACTAATAGAATTCTAAGGATAAACACAATAATCTATCTTTCTAATTGCTATGTTAATTGTTAAATAGCAACATTTCGGGGTTGATTCATACTCTGCACTGCAAGGTTACAGTTTCATTTTAATAGAAATTTGAGTAATAATGCCTGTAACAATGTTTTAATAAATCATAGTGTGTTAAAGGATACAAATGGAGTGATGTGCTTTATGGCTACCATCATTGAGTGCATTGAGTTATGTAACCTAAAAGGTGTCCAGTTTTGGGTTGGGAATTGAGTGGGGCAGTATCTGTGCAGCCCTAAAACCAAGAGTAGACTTGGTTGTGGGGCTGCACAGATACTTCCCATGTATTATAGAACTATGATCATAATAAACTACTTTTAGGATAAGAGTGAGAAATAGTGAAACAAACTTTTTAGTGAAACAAATTTAAAATAATGCAAGGGTAGGGGTTACAGATAGTTATTATGACTTTAGGAACCTTAACCTTATTCCTAACCAAACTGTTGTGTACTCAATTTAAATGTCTAACTAGCCTTTAATAATGGTGGGTTGTCTTGGATACTGCATTTCCAACTTGGTGCACGCCAGGTTTAAAATAAAATTACTTCCCTCACTTGCTTGGATTAGATTGGCTCACTCCAATGTTAAGACTGCGTCGTCACCACTAACCAGTAGATTCATCATACATGAACTGTAGGCACCTAAATTGAATTGATTAGAATAAGTATGTCAAAGATTTCGTTTTCCCTAATAGAAGTTTCGATAGTAAATAAAAGGAAAAATGTGTCAAAATGTATTTAATATACATTCAATTAAATCAAGTGATGCGATTGGCAGAGCACAATCAAATTTTGAGTGTTGCAATTGGCAGAGCACAATATTTTAAATCTTTAACAATCTAATATATAAAAGTTTCAAAACGCATGATCTGCTCCATTATTTAGACTCCATTAAAGGGGCAGGGATGAGATTGTAGGAGACTTCTGATAGATGGATCTCATGTTTGGTGTCCACCTTCTTTCGCCGGTACTTAATTAAAAGAATATCCATTTGAGCATATATATTTTTACAATTGGTCAAAATATGGGTAAAAAGAAACAATAAACATATAATAACATTTATTGGAATGCGAGAATTTGTATTGTGGCAGGTGGTTGATTTAAGTGCTCCAAGAAATAATTTTACTTTACAATAGGCAATGATGAGTGGCAGGATTTTGTAGCCCACTAATAAACATTCATCTTCAAATCTTTCGAAAATGGCATTATCTCATAGAGCAATATATTCTTGGTTTAAAAAGACAACAAAGAAAATTTCAAAAGAAGCCTATAGAAGAAATTCTGCTTGTGTGCTTGTAAGAAATATCAATCATCTATACGATGGGAGTTGGGACATAAGATTAAAGGCTCATAATGTTAAGTTATAGAAGTCAAGCACATTGATGTATTTGGGACAAGCCATTAGAACTCACTGTACGGCCTCCAGTAGGAAAAATTGTGTGCTTCGTCATGGAGATGGTATGTGAGAATTCATAGACCTGTGATCTACAACAATCAATATGTTACCAATGATTTGAATATCTTTGAAAGTGTCAGATCGAGGATTCAATGAAATCTTATTTGGAGATTTTCACTTTATATCAAAGAATAGGTGATATGATGTTCTATTCTTCATATATGTATTTACAAAAGGTCGTGAGCATACAGTCTCAAGTCTACAAACATCATTTCCCGAAACTTGTGGACGATATCAAATTTAAAGCTGGAAGAATATCAGCCAACAATACAATTTGCTTAAATAGTAAAGAATACGAAAGTTAACATCAAACTAGGCGGTTTGTTTGCTCATAAGTAGTCATTTCTTCTGCATTAGAATTAGCGCTCGATTCATCAGGCTATCTATCTATGCATAACAATAAAAATGTATACAAGCTATATTAAAATGACTCTAGATGCATCAATTACCAAATAATTAATTGTTTCAAAATTTATATACTGTGGTCGTACGTCGATTTTTTAATTCAAAACATGGAAATAGGTAGCGCATGGTCGCGCGCGCAACAATAAGATCGCATTTGTGATTTCAATATTTTACATGACGTACGCGTAACGCGCGGACGCAAGCGCGACTAGCAGCGCCAAACGGGATAGAAAATAGCGCGGCTCTATTCAACGTGGTCCCATCGTGTGCTCTATAGTAATTAATAAATGTGACATGTAATTATAAAATAACAATTTAATAGACCCTGCGCGCGGCGTTTACAACCGCACCTAAAGATTTCTCAACAATGTGTGGCTGTTTGAGCGGCGGGCTGTGTATATATGGTTGCTCTAACCAGAGCCCTCTCGCTTGCAGTAGCGCGCGATCGCCGTAGGCGGCAAAGGATATATTCATTTTGTGAAACAAGCGCGTCACGCAGTACGCGTATACACATGGCTATGTGAATAAATATGGTTGAATTTCGAATTTGAATTTATCTATGAATATATTGCTCTATCCAGAGCCCTTGCACTTGCAGTAGCGCGCGCCCGCCTCACGGCGGTAAAAAGGGCTCTAGCCATGAACCCACCCAACAATTTTGGCACCACTGTACAGTGGTGCCAAAATTTCCCGCGCTTTTGTCGTCATATGCAACGTGTGTAGCCTTTCAGACATTGATTGCGTAAACGAGGGTGTCGTACGTCACCTATTGATTCACGATGTCAATCCTTCGCAGCTCGGTGAGGCACAGTGGTGCATCTTGCCGATCTACCGATCTGTGGTTGCGAGAAGCATTATAATAATATATTTGATGCGCGCGCGACCCAGTAGTGCATCGCGCTACAAGTCACCTAAAGATCAGGTGACAGGGGGCTGACCATGCCCAAACCTAATTGATCATTGATTGGGTCTGAGGTCACGTAATTATGAGCCTATGAGGTCACGTGACTATGACGTCACCAGACCTTGTCCTCCGTTTTCCGCTCATTGGACCAGGTGAGCTTGCATGCTTGTCTTATTTGCAGACGATACTAATATATTTGTCGCTGCCGATTCGAGAAATAAAGCATATGAATTGGCTAATGAAGCACTACAGGCCGTAAACAAATATATGGGAGTTAACCTACTGCACATTAATGTAAAGAAGTGTTGTTACATGTATTTTTCTCCCTCTAAACGTAATAATAACGAATTAGATGCCGATATAGATAGCCAAAACTTGTCCATTAATAACAAAATAATTAAACGTGTAAGTCAGACAAAGTTTCTCGGAGTAATCATGGATGATAAATTGAGCTGGAAACCACATATATCATCCCTCAACAAGAAACTAAGAAGTGCTTGTGGACGTATCTACCGTATTAAGAAATGCTTACCAGAATCACTATATAAACAAATATATCATTCTCTCTTTGAATCACACCTAGGTTATGCTATTTCTGTCTGGGGAGGTATTCCCAATAATCAGTTAAAACCACTATTTATTACTCAAAAGAAGTGTATCAGGATTCTATTTGGAGACTATGAAGCTTATGTAGACAAATTCAAGACATGTGCTAGAGCAAGACCAATTAATTCTCAACGTCTAGGATCTGAATTCTATGTTAAAGAGTCCACTAAGCCTCTATTCACAAAACATGAATTACTTGTTACAGAGAACCTGTACCGATACCGTTGTTTAATGGAACTTTTTAAGATCATTAAGTCACGAGTACCAATTTCGTTATACTACTTATTCAACATATCAAATAGGAAAGATAATCTGTTCATTACACCCTCTCCAACTAATCAATTTATTTATAAATCTGCATGGCTGTGGAACGAATTCCGTAAAGTTGGCCCGTTAAATTTCACCTCCACATGCGGATCTGTCAAGAATTTACTTAAACAGTCACTTCTAAGAGCTCAAAACCGGTATGGAACTGAGTGGTGCGACAGAAATTTCACTGAATTCTGATTATGAAGTGATATTCATTTGCCTGTTATTCCCACATAAGCACTTACTGACTGACAAGCTTATCTATGAATACCATGCTTGAATTTAGGTAAACAACATACAACTCATTCCCAGTAACTCTGAGCGCAACCGCCGAATGACACAGTAATATGAGACCGCGCATAGCATTGCGCGCCCATGCTGTGCGCGTCGCGTTGTCGGCCGAAACTTGGGAAGTTCCCGCTCTAATATTCAGACGACAGTGATGACTCATTAAGAGCACTAATTTCGACCACTTTCCCGGTCGAGCCATACCAAATCAAACTAATTGACCCACGTGTATAGCCAATGTCCTGGTGGTGCTGAGCCGATGTAAAACTCTTCTGTAAACTCTTTTGTCTCTTGTAACTTGTTTATATTTTATATTTTAGTTATACTGTGTACTGTGTACAATAGTTATAGCGTATAGTGTGTGTAGTGTGTAGTGGTTATTTTGTTGTGACGTGTCACTTTATACTTTGCTACCAACGTCAGCCTTGACTTACCATTTATTGTAATTGGTACAGCATATATCAAAACTAAAACACTGTTTTCGATCTGACGGGTGATGGGCTCTCTCTGATGGGACACAGTTCTAGGGGGTACCCGGGGTACGAGTTAACGAATAGTGTTCGTGTCCTTCCACAATCCCCTCTCATTGTGTTTTTGACGGAGGAGAAGCCTAGTTCATCCGTCTGCATCGCTTAATCGAGTTGAAAATTTAGCCAATAACAAACTAAATTACATGTTAGACTGATAGCAGGTGTGGAGTTTATAACATACAAATTCTAAATTTTTGACGGCTGACGATGGTAAGTCGCTACGTTTAATTCGGGACTTTTATAGTCTTAAGTCTTGAAGCTCAAAATGTCTCGTGCTGTGGGCCGTATAAACGGCGCACACCACCGCCCCGCCTTACTTCACGGTTGCGGGGCGGAGCTGGTGCCGTTTGTCTCGGCCTCAAGTGGCGAGTGCTTGCCCATCGAATACACGATTATTTATTGGAATTCTACAGTTTCCAAAACGAAGTACGAAGATATATTAACTTTGAGCTTTGTTTTGGCGACTGCTTCATCGATGGGCGAGTAGGTATTTGTTGTTTAGCAGTGTTGAATATTGGAGCAATTATATAATGTATATCTCCATCATAATATAGGCTAGTGTAAAGATATATAATCAAGAATACAAACAAACGCGAACGGTATTAGTAACTCGCTAGATTATAGATGTTATTTAAACACATATGTTTACGTCAATTATTATTAAAATTAATATTCTTTTTGCTTTAATATAATTACATTGTACATGTCACATGGATTAATGGATTAGTTGAATGAAACGTGTGCTACAAATGTCTACGCCTCACGCAGAACTGCGTACCGCTCAGTACTAATTCATGCTTGAGCGGTACTGCTGTTCACAGTGGCGCGCACTCAATTTAATCACAATAAATAACGAGCGCGCGGTTTTTTGGAATCTCTCCATTATTATATTAATTAGATCGCAGTGCTCACGGCCTGTACTGCGTGAACGACAGAAATATCTTTTAAATTATTTTGCTTCTGAAATTTTGGCTCTAGTAATTAAGAAATGTGACATGTAATTGTAAGTTAACAATTAAATAGATCCTGTGCGCGGCGCCTACAGCTGACCTACGAATTTCTGAACAATTTTAAATTGTGGCTGTGTGCGCGGCGTACTGTATATGTGTTTGAAATTGAAATTTGAATTTATTTATGAATATAACATTATGTATTGATTATTTGTGGTAAATAAAAATTTTTCTTTCCTAAATTTTTCTTTCCTGAATGTAGGTGTAAGTTCAGCTGTACTGTAGTTTACGCCTAATTAACCCCTATACACGGTCACCATGCATTATAGAAACCTGAAGAGTGGTTACTGCATACTGGAGGGAGAAGTGCTAAGACTACCTTCGCTACACCGACGCTGTTGTCAGCACTGCACGCGCGCGCACGAACCTTCCCATCGGGGTTCGTGGATAGGTGCTTTTCTTGACTTGTGAAACAAGCGCGCCCGCAGTGGCGCGAAAGGATATGGTTAGGTGAAATGAATATAACATAATATGTATTGATTGTTTCGTGGTAAATACAAATTTTGTTTTTAAAAAAATTAATTTCGTTTTTCTTATGTGAATTTTAAAAATTTATTAAAAAATTTGGTCTTTCAAATATCAAATATAAGCGAAAATTATCAATTTTTCGTCCTTTTTACACACTTGCAATGCACAGGAGGCCCTCATACGCCTTGAATTATCGTGCTGTACGGTGAATTTGTATTATTGGTGCTTATTACATTGACTGCAGGGGCTATTTCACAAAAAATAAACATGCATGCAGGTATGCGGATAGGTCCCAATATAATCGCACCCTAGCTACTACATGGCCAGAAGGAAATTATTTTAACTCTTTAAATATGTGAACAATAAGAGAACAGATGAGAGATAGTGGTTTACAGATTCTAGGCATTCAGAAACACTGAAATCGAGTACAAGGATTCAGGATCTCGTGGTAGCTCTCGCCTCATCACAACTTCGGCATGAAGGCCCAGTGCCCAATATTGAATATTGAGGCGTCTATCTAATTGGCGGGTTGATATTGTAATTGTCTTGGACAAAAAGAACTATTCTCATTGATTTCTGTCTAACGCATGACAGGAAGACAATTTCACCTAACCATGTGCCAGGTGCCATCGTGTACTACGTGACGCTACTGTAAGGTCCCTGGTCAGAGCAAGAAGACGATGGTAGCCATGTGTCCAGAGAACTCAGTTATAACTATTATGGTGACCTACAGTAGATGAAAAATAAAACTATTATGACAGCTGAGAGGTGCAACCTTTATATTCACAAATCCAGAACATACAAAACCTTTACATATTTAGGTGCAAAATGTTGGAATACAATTCCAGAGAACATAAGGACTATAGAATGTAGTGTAAAATTCGCACAATGTATGAAATCTAAATTTATGTCAGATGTAATTCAAGGAGTCTCATCCTATGAAATAAACAATAGTTTCGACTATTTCTACACTCTAGATATGTGACAACTGAAACAAATTTTAAGGTGTTGGAGTTTTTGTCGGGTGGAAAGGCCCCCTGCGTTATATGACCTATTTTCAGAAGTATAGAACTTTAAACATCTCCTTTATTCGTTCCCATTTGTTATCATTGCCATTCTATTATTGTTCTATACTTCTCTGTGTATAACTGTAAATAATATTACTAACGTAATTCCAAAGTGGGCATCTATGTAATTTTCAACATTAATTGTTAGTTGTTACCTTCATGCCCACAGTTCACTGTTAAATCATATCTTATTTTATCACTCATTAATTTATTACTTATTATGTTTTTCATGCTATATCCTTTTATTCCTTATGTCCTTAGTAGGGTGTTCTGCTAACAGTTTTCGACTGACTTGAATGTCCTGCACAGCAGATTGAAGCTTCTTAAATTATTTTTTATTCTTATTGTATTGCTGTGTAAATTTGATTCTAATTCTAATTCTAATTCTAAACAGCATTGGTGGAGCTATCGATTAGATACCAGCCCACAACCTACTATTTTTTGTAAGAGACTTAAATTCACATGTCTTGTCATCACTCAGCAGAAAATCGAACATTGGACAGGGGTTTGGCAAACCGAAATGGTAGACTTCTTAAGGATATGCTATTGGAGCGACTGCTTGAAATCTCAAACACCATATTTTAGAAGCGAGGGGTAAACTCTTGACGTATCTATCCAATAAATAGTCATAGTCAATCGACTTTATCATTCGCAGGAATAAAAGGCGGAAATCTGTCAAGAAATCCGAAGCATATGGCAGCAGTGGCATAACGAAGGACCCAAGTGGTGTCACATTGCCTGTTGGCGCCCAGGCTGTTTACTGGTGTATCCTCTAAAATAACCTAATTTGTTCAATTTTAGGGAGGGGTGCCAAAAGGGGAGGGCCCCAAAAGGGGAGGGGGCGCCAATAGGAGAGCGCTTTTTCTGCGGGGGCGCCAACTGACTGAGTCGTCAGTCCCACCTGATCGATATCACTGTCCACACTGATTCTTGTACTCCTTCTTTGGCAGAAGCCCTCATCTAGCTTGGAGATCAGGAACTCATTGGCGGTGGGAAAAAAGTTTTTTACTGGTTGATCAGTAATCTCAATAAGTACCTTAATTCCTAAAAATTTGGGCGACAAAAAAATTGAGCGGGCCTCTCGCCCAAATTTTTTGCAGACCAAATAAATTGCATAAATCTTTTCCGTCTGCTAAATTTTTTGCTAACCAAACTTTTGGCATTTAGCCTGTGGCCCTGAGATCTATAGAAAGATGGCTTTTTCTTCATATCCAAGTGAAATAATATTTGAAATTTTAGTTTTCTAATCTGTCATTCATGGCTTAACCAAGTGAAATGACAGATTTCACTAAAGATGAACGATTTTTAGTGGAAAATTGTTCATTTTTCGAAGAATTTGTGCCCAAATTTTTGGTCGCCCAAATGAGTTCAAATTTTCTGCCCAAATTTTTCGGGCTCAAGTAAATTGTGCTCAATATAATGGCACACAAATTTTTGGGAACTAAGGTAATGTATGCATAGTATATAAAGTAGTTATTTAGAATATATATTCGCATGTATCCACACTATATTTACATTACACGTTCAACGTGATATCATTATCAGTGCAGTGTGTACAACACCAACAACACCGATGATTGCCAATCTGCGAAACATTTAATTATTATTATCACTTCGAGATGGCCAGGCCTACTCTCATGCTGTCTATATGTGATGATTAATTCTGAAAAACTAGGGACAACTGGGGAATGATCCCAGAACCTCGAGATTTCGCGTCTCTTGCTCTACCAATTGAGCTACTGACCCTGATTCTCAGAGCGAAATCACCACTCATATACAGCACAATTTCATGCTTTGTGTGGAATACAAAGCATGAAATTGTGCTGTATATGAGTGGTGATTTCGCTCTGAGAATCAGGGTCAGTAGCTCAATTGGTAGAGCAAGAGACGCGAAATCTCGAGGTTCTGGGATCATTCCCCAGTTGTCCCTAGTTTTTCAGAATTAATCATCACATATAGACAGCATGAGAGTAGGCCTGGCCATCTCGAAGTGATAGTATATAAAGTAGTTGCACTGTTAAACCAAAATGGCTACTCAGGATCTAGTATATTAAAGATACGGATAACCATTAACCAAATACCATAATGAGTATGTTTTATGCTATTTGTTAATTTAATCAAAATTTTGTATTGTCTGGTAATTTAAAACACTGATCAACCAAGTTGCTAACATAGCATACTGTCGAAATACATCAAATTGTTATTATGAAGTAACAATTTTGTTAGTCAAAGTCCTGGTCCCAGCATTTTTTTCCAGTCCTGGTCCTGTTCCCGGCTAAAAAAGCTGCCAGAGCCTTGTATAATGTATATGTGTATTAACTCTGTACTGATGGTCAGAAACCATTTTTACTTTTATCAGGAAATCATTGTGTTATGTGTCACACCTCATAAACATTAGCGTAATGATAGTGGCACATTCTAGTTAATTTAGGGCAAGAATAATTTGATAATAAATCGACTGTAGAGTAACTTTTAAATCAGATATTCTCGTTAATTTTATGTATGATTTCTTTAAAGACCCAAGTAAAACACTTATTATTATTCAATGGTTAAAAAAATGATTA
>NW_026971808.1:0-42975 GCF_026151205.1 Bolinopsis microptera | reverse complement strand
TTTTTTTGTTATTTTTTTTTTCCCTTTTTTTTTTTTTTGGGGTCCTTTTTTTTTTTTTTAAATGTCAAATTTCAGGGACGGTTGGAATTTTTTTTCGGGGGGGAAAAAATGTCCCCCTTGGAAACCGGGCCCCCAAAACCTTTGTGGCCCCATTTGACCCAGCCATGTGACAGCTGCGTGATTTTACAACGGGTACTCATAGCTTACCCCAAAGTACAGAACCGCCATGTTTTTGTAACCAAACAAATCCCTGTTTCGGGGGAAAATTTCCTAGGTTTTTATTTAAAATTTGAAGTGCCCGCCGTGTTTCTCACCTATTGAACAAGTTTTTTGTTTTTGGGTTTGGTGGACTGTGCTGAATCAGGAATAAAAATTTGCAAAAAAAGCGTTTAGCATGGGGGGGATTGCCTTTCGTGTTTCAAACCCCCATTATCGCCTGAGAAAAAAGGGAAAATGAAAAAGAAAAAAAATCCATGAAAAACCAAACGCAGCCAGATTACAAAATCGGGGTTGAGGTGTTGATCGTTTTTTATTTAGGTTTTGAACAAAAAAAAGAAGGGTGGAGAGGGTTATTAAAAATTACGTCTGGAAGTCTCGTTTCAGGGAAAAAACCCCGGACGAACAAACCCAGAAGCAAGGTGGGACACGCAAGGGAGGGGCAAGGTTCGGTTTGTACGAGCCACAGCTAGGGGAGCCGTGGACTTCCTGTCAGGGTTGTTCACGGGGACCGTGGGTAAGCGGGCTCCAAATCCTCGTTTCGCGGCGAGAAAAAAAAAAAAAAAAAAAAACAAAAAAAAAAAAAATGCGCTTTCCCTCCAGTTCGCTCCATCGCCACGCTCGACCTTGTCTCGACATTCTGGTCCCCTGGGTTTTATGACTCTTAGATATGAGTACTTGATCTTTGGGTCCAGGGCCCCCTCCTGGGATGAAACCTTATATTTTTAAATTGGTTTTTTTTGGGAAACCCAACCCTTTTTATACCTTTAACTCTATATCTTTTCAAGGTAAGGGAACTTTGATTGTTTAAACTTAAGCTGGACAATTTTTTTGACCCCAAAATGAAACTGCTACATTGTTTTCGAAACTTAGTTTAAATTTTCTATCGTAGGGGATACGTCTTTTGCCTATTTTCTTTTAACGACGAAAGGTTATGTTTAAAAACCGAAATTATCTAGGGGCTCCTTCTAACCCCATTTCGGGCAGCCATTTTTCATCATTAAAACTAGCACTTGGAGACAGGACCATTTTAAAACCATTTTAAGTTAATTATCACAAAAAAAAAGTGCAACAGTTAAGAAAACAATTGTTTTTCAAAATTTCAATGTCTTTCGTTAAAACAACTTGTTTGGGTTTTAACTTTTTTATTTTACTATGTTTTTTTTTTAGGGCTTTTTGAGTAGATTTGTTTTTCAACCCGTTACCTTTTGATTTTTGCATTTACGTCCGGGAAAATTTTTGGTTCTTTTTCCCATTTTAATTGCCCATTTTTGATAAAATAAAAATTGATAGTGGGTTGCGCCCTAAAATGTTTTAGGGGCTTATGCAAAACGGGGGGGGAGTAAGAATGGACCAAAATTTGGCCCCAAATCAACTTTCCCAACGTTGCGAAAAAAAAAAAAACTTATCCGGGAGTGGTTTTTCTTTTTCATCACCTGCATTTTCATCACGAGCCAGTGTCCGCGGATATCCTTTTTCTTTGAAGGTAAAAAACACAAAATTGGTTTACACCCATTTTTAAAGCTTTGCCCGTTTTTCACTGCATATTCTCGTCCCCAAGATTTAATAGAAACCCCTTTGAAAACGTGTTAACTCCGGGTGAACGTCTTAAAAAAATTGCAAGGAGAACACCCGGGGACCAAAATTATTTTTTTTTCGAAAATGATTTTCGACTTTTGGTAACTTTAATGTTTTCTTGGTCCTTGCTTTTTAATGTTCACACCGTTCGAGTTTAAGATTCGTCAGGGTGTGTAATTCTGTGATTTTTTTTTTGGGCAGGCTTTTTGTTAATAAAGAAAAGATGTCCATTTTTCGGGCCTTTTCGTTAGTACTCCACATTTTTTTTCTCCCACAAACCATCCCCCAAAAGTACAAACCTGGTATTCGAAACCTTTTTGTTTTTGGAAAAATTTGGGGTTTTTTTGGTTTTTCGTTTATTTTGTTTATTTTATTTTGCTAAAGGGGGGGTTTTTTTTTAAAGTAATCCAAAACGTTTTTTACGAAAAACCCTTTGCCCCCACCTTGGGGGACGCATGGTTTTTGCAATTTTTTTTCTCGCTCAGAAGGGCCCCCCCACCCCCACCGAAAAATCCTTTGGGGGTTTAGGGATTTTAGAGTTTTGGCGTAACAAAGGGGCCCTGCTGCCCCCCCTTTGTGCAGGGGGGGGGGGCCCTTTTCTTAGGGGGGCGCCAAATCGTCCCTTTTAAATGGGGACAATTTTGAAAAAAAAACTTAAAAAGTATAGCAAAAATGTTGCGTTTTTTCTCCCAGTACCACTTTTTTTTTAGGAAGATTTTTTACGGCGTATCCTCCTAAAATCACCCTAATTTGGTTCAATTTTTTTTAAAGGGGGGGCACCCCAAACAAAAAGGGGGGGAGGGGGCCCAACGGGGGGGGCCTTTTTCGGAGGGGGGCGCCACCCAGGGCAACGTTTCGCCATGATTTGGAGAGAATTTGATAAATGGTACTCCCTGGTACTTACATAACATCTGGAGGGCCCCCTCGTGGTTTTCTTACTATTCAGGAAAAAAAAAGTGGCGGCTTCATTCCTCAAATTACCAGCAGGTCTGCTGCCCTGATTTTGGGTCACGTGACTTTACAAACCCCCTTTTGTTTTCACGTGGCGGAGTGTAGCACCTGGTATTTGTGATCTCCTGTCGCCAGTTTGCTGCTATTTAAGGTAGGGTTTCCCCCACTGCCCAAAACCAAAGACCTAGGTGCCTAATTCCCCCCCCGCGCAGGGTCGTCTAATTGTCTTCCCTAGTTGGGAAATTTTGTATTTTCGCTTTCTCAACCTCTTGATAAAGGACAATGATCTGGGGATGCTTCTTATTCTGAGGAGATTTATCGAAAGCTGCGGGGGGTTGTTGATAAATTTACTTTTATTTATCAAAAAAAACCCCGGTTTTTTTAGTTTTGTTAATTTCCCCCTGTCTGTTGCTTTTTAGTTCAAATTTCTGTATCTCTGTCTGCAATAGGTCCGTAGGGAATTCAGGTCACTCGATTTACAACCAGAGGTTCGTTTTTCTCCTCCATTTATTCCAACTTTTAATTAATTTTAAAATGTTCTTTTAGTTTTTTAAAAATTCCCCCCGTAAGGGCAATGGGGTTTTTATTAGAAGTCCTACAGTAGCCATTTGTTCCGGAAATGTACCTCTGATCAATGTCAAAATACCAGCTTTTCCATACCCAACCAACTCAATGGATACAAAAAAATTTTGCCTCGGATACAATAGGCCAGCAAACATGAATAATTTTGTCAGACTAAGCACAAGTTTTATCAATGATCTATACCGGCAATAATTGCTAAGAATTAAATTGGCCAAAAATTTTTAGCTAATTTAAGCTTTTCATGCCCACGGGGGGGGGAGGCCCCCTTAAATTGGGGAAAAACTGTGGGTCAGGACCATTGTGGGCCGTGTAGGTCAGCTCTTTGGTTCACGTTCCCGCACTTGATTTCCCGCCTTGCGTGCGGGAGGTTTATTGAAAATTGGGGAATTTACTTTTCAAGACTCGTCTATTTCCCCATATCCCTTTCACCATCGTTATAACTGTATCCAGGAGAGATGAAGGGGATTCGTGTGGTTTAGTTTGTGGTTAGTATGTGCTGGTTGTTATTTTAAAAGGCTACTTTCAATAGAATTTCCTGTGAAAATTGTGAGGTATGTTCTTAGGGCAACTCCCAAGCGGGCTACCGTCGGGTACTCTGTACATGTCTCTATTAATATTGAGATTATTGTTCGTCGAGGCTAATAGATTTGCTAGCACAAACAGAAAGTATTGAGGGAATGCAAAAAGAAATTAACAAACTTGGCCTCCTCATTGGTTGTTGAAAATTTTTCCCTTAAATGAGTTCAGGTTGCTCAGTCTCCGATTCTGCCTGCCTTGATTCGCTGATAATGAATCGTAAATTGGAAATTGCAAGTCCGTAACAAAAATATAGCAGCTTAACATAGTGTCTGCTTTGTGATTATTCCATGGTTCGTTATTTGCAGTTCCATTGTTTTTATTGTTACTTTTTTTCTAACGGTTTTTTTTTTTTTAAAATTTACTTACGAAACTTTAATTTAATTAAGCTTGTTTGTTCTTGTAAACAAAGCTGATCGCACCCAAAAAAAAAAGATTTAAATTTTACCTTGGGTAATGGCAGGCAGAGCTTGTTTGTTTGTTAGGATATTTGTGAAGCAAATTTTACACAGCCCATGCCCCACGTTGTTTCTTGTGTCCAAGGTGTTTTCTGAACACGTGGTTTCGCTGTTTGTTGGGGGCCCGCACGATAGTTGGGTTGCCCAATTTACCCCGTTTATTCAATTACTGTAAGTGGAGAGGTGAGGTTTGTCCTGAACCAGGGTCGCAAGCAAGGCATCGCACTTGTTTTAAACCCATAAAGATCTATCACACATCCTGAACCAAACGTGCTGTTAGTGCCGGTTTTGTCTAGGGTTTTTGGGGGGACCCATATTGTTTTGGGCTCTGGATTATGCTCTTGTCTTTTCGTGGCAATTTTTTAAGTGAATTTTTGTTGAGATCTTAGAGATCGCCACGTCATTTAAATTGGGAAAATTATTCGTTGATATTTTAAAGTTCTATTTCACATTTCTTCACACTTTCTTGGACGTGACGCTTAAGTTAAACCTTTTTAGTAATTTGTTTGTTTTGATAGTAATGTGTTAAGAATAAGAGACCAATAAATTGAACTTTCTTTGTAACCTTACTTTTTGCGCCAATCATGTACTTAAGTTCTTTTTTACACTTTATTTGTGGACTAATTGAATATGGATTAAATTCCAAACAAGCAAGAAAAACCTTACTTCGTGCTCTGTCACGGTCCCGTCAAAACTTCTTGGGACCCGATCGAGCCTTCAAACGTGCAAAGAGGTCACCTGCTCAACTCCATCCCCATCAGTTTTGTCACACATTTTTGCGGTGTGGTGACATGAAATTTCAAAATTAAATATATAATTGAAACAGTTTCAGAAGTTTAGAGAAGCGATCAGATTGAGGGCAGGCGAGACTCACTAAGGGTCGTTGCAAATGGTTACTGCATGGGACGGAGCTCGTCCTGCAGGGCGGCCCGTTCTGTAGAGTCAGCTTGCGGCTACAAACAAGTACTTTACCGGGGTGGTTAAAAATAAGTAGGTTAAACGTGGACCTGAACTCCACCTCGGGTAATGATATGTAATTCAAAATAAGTGGAATAAGTGGATAATGATGGTGGGCATTCTAAATTACTGACATGACGAGGGGAGGTGGAGTGAGGATGTGGGTGCAGTGAAGGGGGAGTATCACCGCCTGGCACTTGATCTCAACTCCTCTAAACTGGGACTGGACCAGCTCGTCACTAGCGTCCTTGTCCTGCAATAGAATACAGCTGGAAAAAAATTACTAGATTTAATTAAATTTACGGGGTGTGTGGAATTAAGCATGGACGGCAAGTACGTAAAACTAAGTGCCCCTCCCGGTGGACAGGAAACCGACCGGAACAGGAGCTATAGTTGTTGTTTGATCACGTGAGTAGTTGGAAACCGTTGCACGTGCCGGTGTGAGGGGGCTGCTGGCTCGGGTTGGTCACACATTTCTTGCAATTGATCACGTGGGCAAATCACAAAGTACACGTGACAAGAAAAAAATTTTCGCAACCTTTCAGACTTTGATTACAACCTCGTTTTAATGGTTCGACATGAGAGGTCTAGTGGGGAACCATGTTGATTGGTGGGCGCGGCTCTTATTTTACAGCAGGTAGTTTCAGCTTTACGTTCACCTCAAAACCACCGTCATTAAAACTACGTTTCACTGTTGTTTCACAATTAGTACCGTTCCTATTTCAGTTGCAGCTCACTGGCATTGGTAGGTTGTTCAATAAATGCGTAGGTCGTAGTCGGACAGTACTCATGATCTCCGAGGCATGTGGGCAGTGATTGTTATCGAGTAGCGTCTGTAGGTCAGCTGCCATCTACTCGGCCTTATGGGATTAGCCTTGCCATGCGGGGGCTCCCAGTTCTCGTCTGTCTCCTCCAAAATTAGCTTGCAAACCATTCCGATGCGAAACTGTTTATCGGAAATAGGAAAGTTACTCTTGTCTCTAAGCAAAGCCATTTTTTTGTAACTGAGCTATTAGAGGCGGGTTGATAAGTATTTGAATAGATAAAGAGGATAAATAGATAAGAGGTTCGGAGGAGAAGGGAGGAAGTTGTTTTTATCTTCTGCAAAGTGCACGTTCCCCAACTATTACTCATCTGCTCCTCACTCCAGCATGTGACACAACGCCTGCACAATGCAATGAACATCTCCCTTCCCCGTAATCCAATCCTGTTTTAAGGTTTTAAAAAAACTAACGCATGGAGTAGTAGTTGCCGACTACCGAAGTACCACCAGGTATGCTGGTTTACCTAGCAAACCACTAGCCCACACTCTTTTGTTCTGAAGAAAGGCGCGCAACTCCCTCGTTTGTTCGTGTGGACGCCCCCAGCGTGGGGACAGGCGGTTTGGTCACTACTGCCGAGATCCGCTACCGCTCTTTTTACGGGCCGTGTGTTCAAATACTGTTCTCGACGATTTTTGTCATTAATTGTTTAAGGGTTCTAATGATGGTTTTAGGAGCTGCGGCTGGAAGCTGGTGAATGTGGGCATCACGTGTGATGCACTGCTTACTATTTTTGCTTTGTGGTGGGCTGCTTTTCTGGTTAGTTTGTATCTAGTCGTCGATACCGGATACCTTAAGTGCAGAAAGGGGAAATGGGGGCGATTTCGCGCCAGCTAACCTTTTGTTAACTAATTACTTGTAACCCAGTTTCTTATCAATATCCTGGCTGTTATTATGCCGTGTGTTAATGACAACAGGTCACTCGGTTTTTTTAGTGCCACTTCTACATCTAACTATTTCCATTCCTCATTTTCTATCTGTACTTTTCTCTGCCCTACAAAAACCGATTTCGAATGCTGTTTAATTGGCTCCCTCAGCATATATCGGAGGAGGAGTTGTCAGCCGCGGATATATGTAGGTGGCTCAAATTGCACTGCGAGTGATATCTCAAGTGCAGCGGATCTCACGTTGCGGAGTGGTGGAAACAGTGGGGGCCGTCTTCCCGAGTTATTGGCAGCACACAATGGACCACAACTCCCTTTTCCACTACAACTCTTGTACAGCGCTATAAGTGGGGGGGGGGACTAAAAGGTAGCACCTCACCTGGAACTCACCGGGGGCAGCCTTGCCCTGGTCTTGCCAAAACAGCGCGCTGCTGATTTACCGGTAAATAGGCCCCCCACAGTCACTCAAATTTTTAGATACAAAACCATGAACTAATCGTCATTCGGCCCGCAATTCGTTTATCCAATTTGATAGCCAAAAGAAAAAGGACAATAATTAGCCAAATTATCCAATGATTAGGGGTTATATTAATGCACGCTCCACTCCAGATACAGGCCAGCTATTCAAGTTTGTTGGTTAGTCACGCGGCTTTGTTGCCTGGCTTCAAACGCACTGTGCTTACATGATTCTATTGCAGAGCCCTGCCTGGACTGATGAGCCGGCTGATACAGTGTAACACTTAAACCAAATATTATATTGTCCTTGAGTTAGGTTAATAGGCTCGATGGGCTGCCACATCCTATATCTTTAGTCAATAGATACGAGGGAGGAGGGCAGGGGAGGAGTGCTTTGTATTCTATCGTCCGAACAGTTGTTCTTTTGTGGAGATCTGATTCACTTCTCTCTCTTCTCTCTCTCTTCCTCTCTCTCCTCTCTCTTCTCTCTCTCTCTCTCTCTCTCTGCTCTCTCTCTCTCTCTTCTTCTCTCTCTCTCTCTCTCCCTCTCTCTCTACTCTCTTCCTCTCTCTCTCTCTTTCTCTCTCTTCCTCTCTCTCTCTCTCTCTCTCTCTTCTCCCTCTCTCTCTCTTCTCTCTCCTCTTCTCTCTCTCTCTCTCTCTCTCCCTCTCTCGCTCTCTCTCTACAGCTACCCACTGCAAAAACTCACCAGGGTCTCGGGTCCTAACACATTTCATGCCAGTACTACAGTCCCGGCCCACAATGTACTGAATTCCTCGATCTTTTTTTGTTTCAAGTTGCTGTTTGTTAATAAGAGATTCAGGTTGTTTCGGGGCGTGTTCGGAAAAACATAACGCAATGTGTTGGCAAACATCACGAAAAAGTTCGGAGGATAGTGACAATGGCTGGCTGACCGTGGTGAGGAGGGCCTAGACAAATCTCCTTAGTCTTTACAAGGTATAGACTCATTGTTTTTCAAATATTACGTAGAGTGTACACTGCGTACATTGAGCGAGTTATACCGTGTGTGTTGGCCGAGTGGAACTGCGCTCTTCTGCAGGGACATGTGACCTGGGGGTAATGAAACCTCTAAAAACAGTTTTAAACAGTTGATACTTTTGTATACTTAAGATACCTTGCTAAGATGTCAGTACCTTTGCTTTTGTAGATTGTAATGTCCCCCGCGTCTCTCTGCCCAGACCACCCGTTCCGAATTCCCCCCGTTTTTTTAGACAGTTTATTTGGTTATTCAGTAGGAATATTGTTCATAAGTTCATGATTTTGGCCGTATGTGGCGGATTAAAAGAGTGGTTTTGTCATTACACACGGGTGGGTTTTGAGCGAGAACTTCGTCTTTACTTATCCAATTACCATCTTACTTTTGTAAAGAGATTACATTATTCATCTCTTAATGGGCAGTGAGTTGCGCTCCAAAAACAGATGTGATATTTTTTGATGAACATGTCGTCACATGTCGATTTATTGTTTCCTTCACTTGAAAATTTCTCTAAAATTTTCTTGTTATGGTTGGGGGCTAGAGTGACTTAAATTTTTATTCACACGATTGAAAAAAAAATTTCGTGTGAGGAGCTTGATCTGGAGGCAGTTTATTTCCCATTTTTATTACCGGGGAGGGTGGACCCACAGGCCCTTTTACACCAATGAGGATGGCTTACAACTGCGAAAAATTATTTTTAAAAAATATATAACCATTGGTTACGCCCCGTGTTTCGCTACCTAAATGCGTTTTCAGTCATTTAAGCAAACTTGAACGTGCTCTAAGCTTACCCCCAAAAAACCCCTTTGCCGTTTTTTGGGTCGATTTTATTATCCCCGTTCATCCCCCCCCCCCCCCCCCCCCCCCCCCCCCCCCCCCCCCCCCCCCCCCCCCCCCCCCCCCCACCCCCCCCCCCCCCCCCCCCCCCCCCCCCCCCCCCTCCGGGACAAAAAAACTTAACTGGAAAGATCTCCGACCTGGGAGAACAGCCCCTAGCTAGATCCAGTGCTATGAGACTGGGTAAATGGTTGGTGGTATTTTTTGTTGAGACCACGTGGGGGGCCGCGGTGAGGTGGCGAAAAAAAAACGGGCAAGGGAACAGAAAGTTCTCGGATTGTGTTGTGGGGATAGGGGCAACCCATGGGGTCGATTTATTGGGCTGGCCGGTTAAGCAATTTTCATTGTTTACAATGGCAAATTTCCTCTCTCCCCTCGTTTTTATACCCCAATTATATGTTAAAATGTTTTTTTGAATGTAGCTTGGGCCAGGGCTTTAGGGGGGGTTTCCACGTTGTTGAGGCTGTTGGGCAGTGGGGACCAACCCCCGCAGCTATCTTCCGTCACTTCCAACCCCCACCTACCTCCACATCTTTATTCCGGTTATTCTATACTTTTACCTTATACGGCTTGATAAAAACCCTCATTTGAGATAAATGTGAGGGATATTGGGAGGGAATATTTCAGGCCCATTTCTGTAGCCATACAATTTTGAAATCCGTTCATTTGAGAGGTATATCTTCCGGTAAGGTCGGTATTGATTTGCGGATTGTTGTGCGGTAACCAGTTTGGGGACGGGTGTCATGCTCGCGGAACTTTCTTGTTTTTCAAACTCACAGGGGCGTGCCAACGGTCTGTCTTTCACATGATTCTCGTGGAGATATAGCCCTCCGGTTGAGTGGGTTTTTAGGTGTCCCATTTAATAGGCTTCATCTCTGAATTGTTCTGCTTATCCCGGCTTCTGGTCTTTTTTAGATAAGCGGATTTTTTATTTTATAATAATTTTTTAAAAACAACGGGACTTCACTTAATCCGGGGAATCGGTTTGGCATTTTAGTTTTGTTAAAAATTACTTGCTCCCGATACGAAAAGTTGCTCCATTTTCTCCAACCTTCCTAAACGGGTTTTTGTTTCTTGGGTTACCCATCCCCACTTTCCAACTTTTGGGACAACCCAAATTTTTCTCAGCCTTTCCCCACAGTTTTTTTTCCTTAATCCCTTCCCCTTTACTTTAACAATACGTTGGTTTGGGAGGGCCATTAACCCGCCCCCATTCACCCAAAATACTTTGGCCCCTTCTCCACGGGTGTTCTGGCCCTGTAGGCAACCTGGCCTCGGGTTATTTCCCCAGGCAAAGCATGATCACCAACCTCGCATATGAGAGTGTCAGAGATCGCGGGAACCCCATTGGGCCTCCGTCGGGTCAATTTCGTGCGCCTACTTCACCTCATCCTTTAAGGGGTTAGGATCGAGGGGGGAACATGGTTAAAAAACACATTATTTCTTCAGGGAGGGGGGGGCGTTTGTTTTCAAACTAAAATGGGATCGTATTTGTTTTTCCAGGTTTTTAGCCTTTTTGTTTCGGCCCTTTAAGTTCAAGGCCTTTTTGTTTTCAGGTTATTTTACTTGGATTTTTTTCATTGTTTTACTTTTTTTTATGTTGTCGTTTTTTTTACTTTCTTGATGGGGGGTGGGGGGGAACAGTGGTTTCAAAAATTTCCGTAAGCTGTTTTAAACAAGCACTTATTTTTGTAATTTCATCATTAAAAACAAATTGCTGCTATGGCAGGACCTGAAGATTAGACTTGAGTTAATAAACAGTTTTAGGAACATAAAACAATAAGGTTGTAGGTATAGGAGGCATATGGCTGGGCCATTTGTTACCTCCGGGAGATTGCTACCTTTAACAAAAACTTTTTCCATTAAATTACATAGTTGGGAGTTACTAAAAAAGGGTCCTGGGATTTGGGTTCTTGAAATGAAGCAGGAGGGGGGGAACTGATTGTTACCGTGGGATATCGAGGGGGACATTGTAGGGGATGGATGATTGTAGTGGGGGGGTGACCCAGGGGCCGGTTTAGGTTTTTTTATAGCCAGCCAAGGTTCGGGTTTCTCTTAACTATATGGGTTAGGGCTTTTTCCATTCTAGGATTTACAATCGGTCTTTCTAAAAAAACATTAGGGCCCGGTATTATTAGGGCTCGGTCCCATTTATAGGTTCTGGTTTTACCGACCATTTAACATTCCCCGGGGGACCCCCTTTACGAGGGAGTTGGGCCGCCCCCCAAAATTTTAATAGGGGAACCCTCTGCTGTACTAAAATTTTTAGTATAATATACCTTTTTAATTTTTCGTAATTGGTCAGTTATTTACATTTTGTCGAAAAAACTGTAAATCGAGAGAGTGGGGGGGGGACGGTTTGATGGGGCTAATGGCGGTTAGGTTTTTTTATTAAATATAAGTAATAATTCTGGTTACAAATTTGTACCCCACATTTCCTTTGTGTCGGTTACCTTCCGGGTTGTCCCCCGCCACCCTTTTTTTCACCCCCAACCCACCCCCTTCTCGAGAATTTAGATTTAGTTTATTAGCTTCCCCACAATTATATCGCCCTTCAAAAGTTTTGTTAACCTTTATATGTTCCCCTCGTGATTACCCAAAAGTTACATTTTATTTGCTCTTCAATATAATGTTTTGTTTTTTTGGGAACAACTTTGCCCCCAAGTTTTGGGGGACGATCGTTTCTATGCTTCAAAGGAATAAAAATCGGCCCATAAAAAAAAACACAACGGTAATATTACAAAAAGTAGGGGCGGGGGACGAAAAGCATCTACCGCATAATATTTTTTTCCTGGGAAACCCCCAGTACAAAATTTCTTTATTTTTTCCATTTATTTTCCGTTTGAGGGGGGAATTTAATCTTTTTTGTGTAAAACTTAATATAAATTATTTGTGCAGTTTAACAATTATTTAAAATTATCATTTATTGGTTTACAAGCACATTTTCCACCGCCTCTGGAGAAGAGTATTCAAGGGCAGCTTTGTTGCAACCCAGTTTCTTAGGGGCCATAAATTCTTAAAAGCTCGCCATTGTAATAGGCCTAGGGGTCGGGGGGATCATCAGTTTTTTTTAACCAGGTCCAGGGGGAACTGTTTAGTTTTTCTCCTTATCTCTTACCATCATTATTATCTTGTGGGGATGATGTTTTTCTACGGGGCAAAAAAACAGCAATTTCCACTATTCAAGCCAGGAAAATCATTCAGGAACTTTCTTTCTTATCTGTCTTTCTTTGATAGGTTAAGCAAGTACCACTTTAAGTTATTAAGGTTTAAACAAATTGGGTTTAAGGTAAGGCGGTTAGGGGTCCAAAGTTCAAAGCAAGGTAATAGTTTTTCAGGATCCCTACAGCTTTTTACAAGTTAAGAACCCTAGCTCTTTCTGTGATCTCCTTGGGGTTTTTTTACCTTTCGTTTACCATTTTTCTCTTCTGAAGCTGTTACTTACTGTGACTTTCAGTATTTTAGCGAGGGGGGGGTGGGACTCACTTAAAAGTCGACCCCAATTAAATGCCTGGCTGTACCACCTTTTCAAGTCCTAAGTGGGAAGGAGATGAAAAGATTTCGGGAGGAGGTTTCTTTAACCCACTTGGGGGAAGATTTTAGGGGGACTTCTAGTGGTAATTGGAAAGAACGAAGTATAAAACGGATAAAAATATAAATCTATGCTTCCCTAATCTTTGTGGCGGTTTGTAAAATAAAAATAGTTAAATAACTTACCAAAATTAGGGAAAAATTAATCCCAATTTCCACCGCTGGGTGAAAAACAAAACTGTATAGTTCACCAGGACACCACATTGATCTGGGAATATTTAAATAAATTGCATTTAAATTCTTCCCCAAGGATGTGTTTGGAATTTTTTTCTTTATATTATCACTCACCCCTACAGGGTGTTTATAAAAGAAATCGGTGTGGGGTTTCCTTGTGTTCGTTTTATCTTATCCATTTTCAAAAAAAAAGGTTCGACAACCCCAAATTTACAGAAACTTTTTACTGTGGTTTATGTTGTTATGATCGGTATGGAAAAAAGGAGGCTTTTCCCAGCCAAAGAAAAAGCAGGGGGCTGGGTTTCCCACGGCCCAAGTCCTTAGTGGGTGGAACAGTTCACTTTAGAAAGTTAAATTTAAGTTTCCATTGTTTTCTTTGCAGTTCTCCGGGGAAAGGTGCCAGTGAAATTGTAAGACATAGGTGGTGTGGATCTATGTAATAACTAAAAACTGTAAGGTTGCCTTTTTCCGGCTTTTTATTTTTTTACTAATCAGTTTTTTTGTACGTGCGTGGTTAGTTATCTGTAAGGTACTTGCCAATTTCAGGGGCTCCGCCAAAGGCCATATTGACCTGATTAAAACTATCTGGCCATTCCAATTCTTTGACTGGCTATAAAACATGCGGTGGAATTAAAGGTGGGGAAAAATTTCCCACGGATCACTATATTTTTTATAATGTCGGGACTATAAATCCCATAGTTTCGACTTTTCTGAAAAACCTCGGGGCAATTTTCATTTGATGGGATGAAAAAAATTAGGAATTCGCCCTTGTAGGTCTATCTTTGCCAATAAAAAACTGCCGGGGATCTCTCCATCCCACGGTTCCCAATATGATTGATGATAGTCTTACATTTTTGGGATTACAAATCACAAAACCAATGGTATCTGTAGGCGGGGGGGGACAAAATCTCTCTTCCGGGTTCCCTGTTTTCTGCGGGTGACCCTAGAGAAAAAGGGGGAAGTGTATACAAACTTTATTTTACCGCCGAGGGAAAGCGGAACCAGCGACGCTTTTAGGGATAATTTTAGGGTTTCTGGGAAATTGGTGGACTTGGATGGGTAATCATTGGTTGATCCTGGTGTTGAAGTCGTGTGAGTAGTATGTAGATTTCACATCCCCCCTTCAAAAACCACCCCCTCCACCTCAATCATTTTTACCCTGTGTTTTCTAGAACCACAATCTGATTGGACGTACAGGGGTTCTAGACTCTAGGGGGGTGGACCCAACTTCCACCATCCCTCTTCCCTCCAACCCACACAGGCTAACAAAATTGTTAACTTCGCCCTCGATCTTAAAAACTCTTCTTTAACTGGTTTATTTTATACTGTTACCCAACCACCGGGTCCCATTACGTTTTATCCCTACTTTCAATTAACTCGAGGGGTTCTTTCAACAAAAAAAAACCTTGGGACCCAAAATTAAACCAGGGGGGTCGCTATTGTCTGGGGAGGGGGGTTAGTTCCCCTCGGTTTTCGAGAAACTTGTTAAAACCCCCAATACCCTGTTTTAAGCTTTCCCTTAATAAAACTGTGAGTGGGTTTGGCCTATTTGCATTAATTTTATGTTTATTTCCATCTGTTTTGGTGCAAGCTAGTGTGCTGAGCATTTGTGTTTTTTATTGCAGGTGCTTGAAACCAGTTTTAATTCTTGGAAAAAGTCTGCTCCCTTTCGTCGGATCTTTGTTCTCGATTCGGAGGGGATATTATAGGTAGGGGTGACTTTATTTCATTTTCTTTAATTTCCGATTACTTTTTCATTGTTTTTTGGGATTTACACCAATTGTACTTCAATACAATTTTTAGTCCAAATTTTTACACCTTTTGGTTATTAACGCATAGCCTTAAATTTAATTTTTAACTTTTACTTGTGTCGTTTTTATATTTACCCTTTTTTTTTTTTACCTTTTTTTTAGGCTAGCTTCTAAATAGAATAGCCTCGTGGGACGATAAGTTCTGGGAACCCTAGTTGGTTTTATATCAAACATTTTTGCTCATGGTGGTCATAAGTGGGAAAAACATAAAAAAACCTAGAGAACTTTTTTTGGGGGCCCAGCTAAATTCTCTGTGGATTCTGCTGTGTCTCTCCTCCTGCAGCTGGTGTGTCGTATCCGACATCCATACGCATTACTCATACAATTTAGTGGGGGGAAAAAAGGTTGATTCCATGTAATCGGGGAAATACTGTTTTGTTCAGTTTTAAGTCTCACGATGATAATAAGAAACACCAATACAAGGCAATCCTTTAAAAAACCACTTTTACCCAACCTTTTTCCAGAAACAAAACGATTTATGGTTTTGTAATTCATGCTAGGCAATAGATTTTGTTTTCAGGGGGGGGGAATAAAAATCATGAAAATAAAGGTCGGGAACAAGGAAAAACCGGGGAATTTCGGTCTGCTAGCGCAAAGCAACTAGCGCTCTCCGATGTTATTTGGCCGCGAAGGTGCCGGGGATAACACCGGGAGTGGTTGTCATGTTTTAGTTTATCCATTAGGAGGTTTAAGGAAAAATTGGTTCCAAGAGTCCTGGCAATTTTTTCTAGGATTTTCAAAGGATCAAGTATTTAAAAATAGTTTTTTTAAAGCTTTTCTTTTGGATCTGGACCCGTCCAGAATTTTACTATAGGTGTTAAAAAAAAGGCTATTGGGATTAAATACCTAATCCCATGATAGATTACCCACTCTTGCACGGGCCGTCGCTGTCGGTTCACTATCCCCGCGTCCCGTCCCGAGTGGACTACTCCGTCTGTTTGGGGGTCTTGTAACTTTTATTTTTTAACTTTAAAAACAATTTTGTCGGCTTTAAAACGCTTTTATTAAACTGGTTTTTGGCAGGTTTCAGGGCTAGATTTTATTATTTCGTGGGGTTGGGGGAACGGGCCACTTTGGACAATAATGAATACAATAAATCGCATAAAAAAACATTTTATTTTATTATTTTGGGTGGTTATTCAGCCAATTTTAATATGGTTGTTAATTCCAACAATATAACAATTCAAACATCGCAGTTTTAAATATTCCTTTTTTACGAGAGTAATGTAGCTAAACTGGTCAGGCCTTACTTTTTCAGGGTTGTTGAAGGCACAAGTGGTTCTGTTTCGTGGATGGATTTTTTATGGGCCCCCCCACGTGGTGCACGATGTAGGTCTTGATAAGCCTGGGGGAGACGTAGGGGGAGGGCAATTCATCTCGGCGCAAAGCGCAGGTTAGCTCTTAGCGGAAAAAAGGACGCAGGTAAGAAAATAAGAAAAATTAAGTGAACTGGGGAAGTTTATTTTTCAAGTTGTTATGGTTCCTTTCTTTTCCAATTGGAAATTCTTTACCAAGCTTGTTATTATTTTGGGATTACGGGGGCGGGCTTTTGGGCCCTGCAAATATATGAAACAATTTGTTTTTAATGGTTGTTCTCCAAACCAAAAAACCTAACTTTTTCATTTTCTGATTCTTTTCTAAATTGATTTTAATTATTCTTAGTTTTTCACAAAAATTTTATGGGTTAAAATTTTTTATTGTGACTTTTCGTATTTTCGGGCTACTAGTTTTCCAGTTCGATTTTCCCATGGATTCCCTTCAATTATCTTATTTGAAGCAAAGTTGGGAAATTACTGGATTCTTACCAGGCGGGTGGACAAGGGCCCAGAAATCGATCTGTTGGGATTTTCACACTCTAATTTTATTTGTTTCGCCGCCCTGCATCCAAACATTTTCGGGGTCTAGTTTTTGTTGTTATAAGGTTAAATTTATTTCGGCTTTAATTTCCAAGTAAACACCGATTTTAACCCGATTTTTTATACAGGCGCCAAGAAGAAAACGATTGCTCATCCTATCGACCAAGACTTTCGGTCATTCTTGGGTTGAAAGGTCCTTCCAATTATTTTAAATTTCAAAAAAAACTTAAATTAATTGAGCATCTGGTTATGGCTGTTGACAGGTTTTTAAGGGCATAATTTAACCAATGGCTTGATACTGGGATTTTGGGATGTTGGGGCCGACCCGTATTTGCAAATTCTTTTATTTTTCCTTCATTAATCTTTTGGTATAAGTTAGGAATAGATATAGGCTAATCAAAAAAAACAACCATGGGGTTTTAGATTTTTTTAGTATTGCTAATGGGCTTTCCTAATTTATTAACTGAAGCAAGGGGATTTATAAAACAGGCAAGTAAACTAAAACTCTTTCAAAAAAAAAGTAATATTAAATCAAAAATTGAAAGCTTTTGGGGAATAACCCTTGCAAGGCTTCGTTTGGTCTTCTTTAATTTAATTTCGTTTCTGGGCTCCCCCTGGTTGTGCCTGGTACGGGGGGAGGTGTTTGTCTCTAATGTGAGTATGAGCACTGTCAATTATTTTTCCCCGCCCACGAAAATGCAACCCCGGCGCGCTATTCTCCATCGGGGCCAAAAGGGCAAATATAAATTAAATTTCCAAACAAGGAAATAGGGGAAAAAGGTACTAGGGTATTTAGGGATTAAATTAGATAGCCTTGGTTTTCACTTAGATAAACATCTAAACATCTAAAATAAGCAATAACAATTCAATTTTTTTTTTTCAATTTTACCCACCCCAAAAATACATTTTTTTACCCTTGTCAAATTTTTTACGGAAACACAACAGTTTTTTCATTTTCTCCCAAAAGGCAGGTTAATCCCCTGTTATTTGGGATAGTGAAATATTTCGTCATTTCTACAAAAAAACGCCCCCGCCCAAAAACCTCTTTTCACTTTTCCCTTCCTCTCAAATTCGTCAAACATTTTCAAGCTTTACCGGTTTCCGGATAACAACTTGGTTTTACTAACTTCAATAAATACATGTAACATACTTGTTGGGGGCTGTAATAATTTTATTGGCGGTTTTTTTTTTCATAATTTTCAAGGTGGCAATTACATTTAAAGATTTCTTTGAAATATAGTTTTCGGGGGGACTTAAAAACAGGGAGTTTTTTTACCTCATTATTCGTTAGAATCAGCTCCAGTTCTCCGGAAAAAATTTCAGGCAGACCACGGAGCGGGAGAGATGGAGTGAACAGTTTTTCAGGGGGGGCTTATTGGGCGGGGCCACCCCCTGGGGCCAATATTATTAATCAATTATAAACTTTATAGGAGTGAGGGGGGGGTGGTCTCTTTTCTTGGGATATTCAAGGACTTAGTCGCTGGGGAAAAACATAATGTATTTTAATTTTTAAAACCGTTTGGCATTCGTCGTTAAACCGCAGGGTTTTCTGGTAATTTAACCTGCTGTAAAAAAAAATATGCCCGCTTGGAAAACATTTTCCTAAACACCTTGTTTAACGACAGGACAAATCTGGGAAATTTTGTTTTTTTAGGCTATATTAAATTATCACTTGATTTTCATTGTTATATAATTTATAAAGTTACATGTATACCCACAGTCTCCAGTTTAGGAAGATGGATTTAAGTTGTGGCCAGTAAGAGGAAGAAGGCTTGTGAGACTATTGCGGAGGGTTTTAAGGTAACAAATGTTAGGTATATTGAAGGCTTTCCACAGTCCAAAATTTGTTAAAAAACCGCTTGTTGTTACCTAAGCTTTCTACATTGTACTTTCCTTTTCCTTTCTTTCGGTGCAAGCAATCCAAACTTTGCTGGGTCGGGGACTTTTAAAATAAAAACACAATGGAAGACAGGTAAAATTGAAAATTAAAACTCCGCTTATTCTTGTAAAGTTTAAATTGGGTTTTCTCACTTTCAAGTTGCCTACCTTCCATCCGTGGGGTTTTGCCACAATGCTCTAAGTGTAGGGGAATAAGGGGCCCAAATTCAGAAATCACTGTTCTTCTAATGCCAACGCAATCAGTTGAGAGTTAATGAGGGCCTGGGACCCCAATAGGGAAAAACTGTAGGGTTATTTTATCCCCCAACGTTGGACTTCGGTGACATCCTTATTTATGGAAACAATTCCACGTGACCCTTGGGTTATGGTAATTCCCGTTGAGGACCTTCGTTTCAGGTGGTGCAACCATCGGGATATTTACCCCCCGGCCCAGTTCCACCATTAGATAATCATTTTCCGGGGGACGGCTTTTCCCTGCTTTGTTAATCAGCCAGCTTAATTTTACTTCTTCTGTACCATTGGTCCCCATCCTCTTACCCTTTTACTTTGGATTTCTTGATTTGGTCCAAATAACACAGGATTTGCACTTGTTACACAATTTGCAATCGAATATTGATACTAATATTTTCAAAGCAATAAATATATTATATGGTGGTTATCCGGTGGAAAAAGGGCCATATTATGTATTTAATTGGACTAACTATGTAGGGGAAGGTTAAGGCACGCCACTAGAAATAGTTCAACTTTATGCGTACAGAGTGCAGATCCTCTGACCTGCGCTCCGTCCTGGAGGAACCCCAGGCTGCCAGGGTTAGCTCGGGCACCCACACCTTAATAAGGGGGGTCAATTAACGTAGGTGACCCACCACACTACCACCGGCCCTCCAGGTTATTCTGCCCCAACTTTTCTTCTGTTTTATTTACCTTTATTCCATTGGTATACCTCTTGTGGGCCAGGTGGCATAACTAAAAACATTATATGGCTGTTACCATTGGGTTTGAGTTGCAAAATTAAACATTATAATTTATATGGCTACTACATTTAACTCATCATTATTAGGCTTTGCTTTTCCACTTGTCGGGCCTGGTGTTTGCTGCCATGATTCAAATATGTATCCAGTGGCCAAAACAAAACTGAAGGGACGGGAGGGCAAATATCATCACGTTATAACATCTAGTTCGCCTGTGAGATAGTTACTAAAGTTGGAGTACAATAGTACATTGGCACCTTTATTTACTAGGTTTTTTATGTCTGAAGATTAAAGTATTTTTATGTTTATACTGCCAAAACCGTGAAGAAAAATGAACCGGTTTTTAGGCACCAGCAGCAGACTTTTGGGGAACAAGGTTCCATCTTCTGGGAAGTTTATGTGGCGGCTCAGAAAAACAAGACAGCACACAACGCTCCCCTCATCCCTTATATACAGTGTCGGTAGGTCGTTTTCCCCCCGGTGGGAGTGCCTGGCTATTAGGACTTAACTTTTAAAAATTTTCTCCCCAAATTGCAAATCAATTACCCACAGAATTTTCGCTTATTTGTCAAAAACTTATATTCAGTTATGGGTTTCTCTGCCTATAGCACGGTTAATTCGTAAGGGGGGGGGACAAAGCACCCCCCAAAAATGTAGTGGGGGGCCTGGGGATGGGGGGGAACCTTGACCAGAAATAGGGGATCCCGTTTAAAATATTATTTTTCAACCCCTTATTGAATATATACCCTTAATGGGATTGCAAACCAAAAAGTTACCCTTGCCCGGGGCTATTTCATATTGGGGGTTCAGGGGGTGGCGCACTATTATTTTTCTTTTATCTATTTCAAGGATTGGGGAAGGATGCCTTATTAGGATGAATTAGCGGGGGGGGGGGGGGTGGGGGGGGACCAACCTTAGTCACATGGCAGGCTACTTCACACTCCTGTCTGAAGGGGGGGGGATCTTCCCTTTTTTAAGGTGGGGGAGAAGAATGGCGGTGGCGGCCCTTCCAAGTTGCCCGGGCCTCGTTTTCCAAAAAAATGTTGTGCATTGCTTGGTGAAATGGCCTCGGGTCGTGCTTAGGGGAACAAGTTTTAAAGGGGGAAAAAACTAGTTGGTCTCTGGTTTTTTTTACCACTGGAAATCATGGGGATATATATCGTTACAAAAAACAAATATTACCTCCTTGATTACCAATACGATGGCGAAGCTTTTTTTTTTAAATCGAGAATATTTAATTACAAACGGTAAATTTTTTCCCTGTACGAGATAAACTTCTTGTCCCCGCTGATGGGGGGACAACAACGAAAGGATTCTGGATTTTAGGGAAAAAAAAGGTTTATTTACAGGAAAGTTCCTTGGAAAAAAATTGATTGAAACCTAAAAAGAATGTGCGTCTAATTTGTTACAGTTATAAAATAACCGGATACTTTTACTTTTTTTTGTACTATAATTAAATTTTCATTTAGAAACGCTTTGTAAGTTTAGGTGGGGACCTAAGGATAATTTTTTTTCCAATCCAAGGTCATGTGAAAAAAAACCGACAAAGTACCCCGTGGGGCGTTTTATCAAGTACATTTTCCGGCCGGACTTAAAAGTGTTGCCTAAGGCATTTCGGAAAAATTAAAACAAATAATAACTTGAAATTATCCAAAAGGGATTTATAGGTATTTTTTTTACGGCCCCTTACCATACGTTAACCAAAATAAACATCAAGGCTTTATCAAATGGAAAACTTTTAAAATTTAAGGTTCAAAATAAATTTAAAAACTGGGGGGAAAGGGGGGGAAGCCCCAACCCCAATTGATGTTAACCTTGCCAAAGTTTTTAAACATACTTTCATTACCTCTCATATTATTGAATTTACAAAAGACCCAGTTGGCTAGGAAAAACGGTAACTGGGAAATTAAAAAGGAAAATTTAATAAACCCTTTTTTTGGTAAAAACTGTAACCCGGCCAATTACTAAACATTACTTATTTTTAAGGAGCCTGTAAAAGTTACATTCTCTCCCTCGGGAGGCCCTCTTTCCTTTTCCCCCTGTTATTTTGTTACAAGCAAAAACGGGCCTTTCTGATCCAACCCCAAATTTCAGGGCAAAAGCCATGGGGAAACCTCCGGGGGGCCCACAGGCTTAGTCCCCCCCCAACAATTACTCCCTCCCCCCGTCCCAACACAATATCTCCCGCTTCTCAATACCTCCCCCGGACTTCCCGCTTCCACTTCCAATGCGTTTCGTTTTGGCAAATAAACGGGACAGGGGGACGCTAAAACTCTCACCTTTCTTCCCAAGTTATTTAGGGAGTTAATGTGGATTTTTTACCCATCATCTTTCTGTAACCTTTTAAAATTTTATGCAATACCCGGGAAAACTAATCCCGACTGTGAGGAATTTAAAAAAAAAATATGGGCCGTCGGAAAAAGCATATTGTGACTTGTTTAGTGGGGGACCAAAAATTTCTTTAAAAAAATTGAGGCGGTCTTATTACAGTTATAGAGAGTTTAGCCTTTAAAACACGGTAAACCACAAGGTTGCTTCCACCCTTAGGATTTTCTCCAGGGAAAAAACCCCCGGCTTGTTGGTTTTCATTCCAGAAGGAAACAACAGGCCCCACTAGGGGGGACCCGGGTTTTTCAAAAAAAAACACGCTTCCACCCATTGGTGGGGACCATTTCTTGGTCCCAAACTGGTTCCCGGAGTATAGCTGCCCCAGCCCACCGGGCCCAGGATGGGGTTTCGCCACACGTAAACGAGTGATAACCACCGATTTCATAGGCCCATAGCAGAAAAAACGCCCCTTTAGCTATCCGGACGGAAGCTTTTTCAGGGTGGGGTTATTGGTCTAAAAAATACAAAAATAAAAACGGGGGGGAAACTCGGGAAACGAAGGAAATTTCATGGGGGAAATATGTTTTTGTTAAACTTATTAATTTTTAATGCTTATGTAAATGTTTTGCGTGTTGGATTCTGTGGAAAATACCAACTCCTCCACGTTTTCCCCATGGTGGGATTTAAGAGGAATAACTGTTCACGGAGGTTTCCCCACTAAGGTTCTCACAACTAATGGTTAAGGAGAATACCCAAACAGGGCCGCCAAAAACCGCTAAAATAAAATCGGGGTCCTTCCGAAAGGGCACAAGTGCGGGGTTCAGTTCCTCCTTACAGCTAGGAACAGATTTTCCCAGCCGGACCCGAGCTGCCTGGGAAGAAATAACGCCGGGGGGGGGCCATTTCCCAATCAGGGAAAATGGTTTTCCTCCTTCCCAACAGGGGGCCCGTGGGGACCCCCCAAAAGTCCCCGCCGTGGGGTCACTTTATAGAAAGGGGCGAATCCTTGCATTATACTCCCATGGAACTTCAAGTTTACAAAATATGGCAAAAGTAAACATTTTTTTTATTGTTGTTCTATAAAAAAAAAAAATTTGCTTAACCAAAAATATAATAATTTTTTAAATATGGATTCCCATTGTTGAGATTTGATGGTAGGGCTTGGGAAAGAGGTTTAGTGGACCAAAATGTAAACACACCAGCGGTCAAAAGCTGGGTCTAACAGCGTGATTTTCAACTCACATGAGATAGGATTGGACGGGGGAGCTGTTCGTAAGTTTTTAAAATATCGCTTTGATCAACTGCCTCCACTGGGCCCATGGTGGTTGCTTTTGGGGGCCAGGTGATTTGGTCCGGAGGGCCTGGAGGCTACCTCGGTTTTTTTGCCAAAACCCTCAGGATGGGGTCCCCATTTTCTGTTTAGGGAGGAGCGGGAAGCCACACCTAGGGAACCTTTAGAGTGACTACATTACCCCTTTGGGTTTTTACCGATCTACCCCTTTTTCCCTCGGCATGGGAGGGGGGGGAATTGTGGGATTCGATTATGTTTGATATTAATATTTCTAAGCAGCAAAAACAAGCGGGGTTTTACTGGGGAATAACGTTGGGAGAACTTTCAAGGGGGGTATGTTTCATGGATTTGAGTCCTTGGGTTCCGAAAACGAGTTGTGTTCACGCCGGACTTGTTAAACTTGTGCTAACTTATCTTTAAACATGGGTAGTCTGATCCTAGAGGGAATCTAAAACCCCACGAGGTGGGGGGCTAAACCTCTAAATCAAAGCTAGATTAAGGGGTCCGGGTATTTAAACGGGCCCCGTCCTAGTACTTTTAATCTTTCATCACTGTAAAAAATGGAACCTTAATGTTTTTCCCCAGGAAGGGAAAAGTTTTTGCGATTGTTGAGGTTTGGGAAGTTTACCCCCACCTTTTTCACTAAACCCACGGCCGCCTGGGGGGTACCAGAGGGAGGGGTACAAACCTGTTGTTGGCAGCACCTCACTCCAGCTCTTCCCAAAAAGATTTTTACCAAGTATAGTTATCCGGGGAATAGGTTTTTTCACGGTTTTTTTCTTTAATCCCAGGCTTTATGGAATTTGTTTTTCCATCGTTCTTCCCGGCTAATTAACTACATAATTTCTGCTGTAATCATTTCTTTTGTTAAATATGTTTCGAAGTGAGCGAATAGTGGGGGGAAATTTAATTGTGGTTGGGATTAGTTTTCAAAGGTTTCTTGAAACTACTGGGACTTCAAATAATTTAGTTTCCCCTGATTAACACTTAATAACCTTCAAGGTGGCAGTCAGGCCTTAAATCAGGGACCGTCCTTATGTTTTCCCCGATTTTCCCCACTTTCAAAGCCCAAAAAAAGGGCCACGAAAACCCAGCCTCAGTTTTTCTCGATTCAAAAGCCATCATCGGGAGGTAAGTGGGCAAACACCAGGGCCCTTGACTTTTTTTTTCAAATGGTAAAAAATTTCCCGTTTTTTAATGGGCAATTATCTTTTAAAACCTTCTGCTATGAAAAATGATACTCATACTTGTTAAACTTATCATAAAGTTCAAAATCAAAGGGGAAAAAAAAACAATACTTGGGATTGGTTTTTTATTCTGGGGGGTGCAAGAAATTTGAAACAGGTATTTAGGGGGGGGTGAAACCCCTCAACCCCAAATCCATCCCACCAAACAACCCCCCTCACCAAATCCCCTCACCAACCTCCTCAATAAATCCCTTTCTCTTTCCAGGAATAAGTTCCGGCGGACAGCCACCGAGTGTTTGGTTTGGCAATCCATGCGGGAAAAAGTTCCTTAATAGTTCCCGGTATTTAGTGGGTAGTAAGGGGAACCAGTCTTAGGGGGGGACTTCTGGGACCACGGGGCCCCCAGTCCGGGGGACTTTTTGAATTCTAACATTCTTGGAAGTGTAAACCTATCTTGCCTGGTGAAAAGTGATAAAAGGTATAAACAAATAGATAATCAGAGACGAAAATTCTTTGGGTTTAAGGGAAGTTTCAAAGGGAATTGTTTGTTTTTCTCCAGTTTGGGATTTGTTGATAAAAAAAACGTGAAAAGCGACAATTTAGAAGTTGGTCCTACCGGAAAAAACTGCTTAGCTAGTTGAAAATATTTTGTTATAGGACGTTGGTTAAGTGGAGATAGGTGATAGGTATAATAAAGGGGACTTTCAAAGCGGAATAAAAATTGGGATTTTGGGATTTGTTTGTTTTTGTTATTTTGGCGTGTTTTTTGCGATTTGGCTTATTGTAGGTTTGGTTATTACTGGCTAGGAAACGCGGATGTTTGTATTTTATTCTTACTGGCAAAAGGAGGTATAATATATTTTTCTTTTTGGGGGGATCTAAAACTTTTAAAAATGTTAAATATTTTTTCGTTTAATAATTATACAAAAAAACGGTTTCCAAAAAAAACTAATTTTTTTAAAAAAACCTCGAGTTCTTAACATTTTTATTGTTACAACCGAAGAATGGCACACAAAAGGCAGGATTGCAAACCAAAATTTCAGAAAATTTATATAAAAAAGCCCAGGTCCAGGCTTCAAGCTTAGGGATTTTCAAATGGAAAATGAGGGTAATAACAAAGGCTTTTTACCCTTTAAGTTGCCACCAAGCCCCCCAACCAGCTTCCTCAAGGGGGGGCCTTGTTTTCAACAGTTTAGCATTGGATCGTTGAGCGGGCAAGTGTCCCATTAGTAGCACAGTCCATTTAGGCCAAAAACAAATGGGAGGGGTCTCGGATGTCCCACGGACTAACATTTTCCCAACCTCTGGAAAGAGTGATTATATTGATATAAGGAGGGAGAAGTAAACAATTTAGGTTGATAAAGGCGTGGGGGGGGGACTCGTCATAGGGGGGAATTGTAGCAAAAATTTAGAAGTTGTCAAACTTTGGCAGCATTGATATCGACCCCACGTTGGGGGACATTCAGACCACGGTGGGGACATTTGCTTGGCGCCGCAATTTTTTAAGTATGTGGGTAAATATTCGATTTACTTTTAAATTAGTTCGTTTTCAAACCCGCTTTTTTTTATCTGGATTGTTTGATGCGTGGATGAAGGGGAATAGGGGATTTGAGGAAAAAAAACTGGGGGCGATGATTCTTCCCAACAGCGTTTTGGGTGGACTAACTGTGATGGAATTTCCATCCTATTCGGGGACGCTGTCGGCTTGGGGAACATAGGGTTTCTAAAGAAAAAAAACCAGTTTTTGTCTTTACCCCTAACCGTGATTAGGGGGGAGTAACATAAGTTTTTATGATATCGAATGGTTTTAGCCCGGGGATAGTTTGTTGCGCTTTCGGAATGGACAAGGAACCATAAGGGACTGCTTTAAAAAGTTTTAAAAATTGAATCGATTCTAAAAAATATTGCATCCATTGTAGTTAACAGGGAGGTTAAGGGACTTTAAGGCGATTGTCCTCCTGTTTGACCTAATGCACGGGGCTCGATTATATTAAAATAATGGGAGTGGGGGAACATGGTGGAGTGTTTTTACTCAGGTTGCGGTATAAAGTTGCACTAGTGCCAGTAAAAAAGTAAGCAGTAGCCAGGTGCAGATAAAATTGCAGGTTGCAAGTAAAAAAGTTGGGCCCAACTAGGGTGTGCAGTATTACAATAAGGTGCAGGGCAGGCCAGGGTATGCCCAGTTATAAGTTTTGCAGTGCAGGTGCAGTTATTAAGTGTGGGCAGTATTTGGCCAGGGTTGCCCAGTATTAAGTTTTTTAACAGTTTGCCAGGTAAGCAGTATTAAAATACAGCTGCAGCATAAGTTGGCCAACTAGGTTTGAGTACAAGTTTTACCAGTGCAGGTGGCAGTATAAAGTGCAGGAGCAGAGGGCCAGTTTTTCCAAGTCGGAGTGTTATTTTAATCTTGGAAAATCGGACAAGTTTATGTTAAAGGGCCAGCGTCCTCTTGTTGGTCTGTTCATTCCTTATTTAAAAAAATTTATTCCAGGTATTACTAAGTATATTTCCAATTCTAAAAAAACATTTTTCTAAAATTTGGAATTATGGTATTTTTTCTGTACTATTTCATTTTTGCTTTCAAAATTCAAATTCTTCCGGCAATGGGCAGATTATTCTTTTTGCTGGTAAGGTTGGAAGCCGGACGGTTTTTTCTGCATGACCACAGGATAATAATGGGAAAATTTATATACCGATTTTCCCCAAAACTTAAATTTTAACGTATATACGTTATTTACGTAGCTTGCATACATCAATTTCTTATTAGTAATACTTATAATTATTTTATTATCAGGGCTTTAAAATTTTCAACCGTTACCCAAAGATCAACTGGATATGTGTACCATCATAAGCAAAATGGTATTAAAACTTGGAAATTCCCTGTCCATAAGGATTCCTTATATTTTACCAACTAAATTCTAAAATGTAAAAACCCTTCTTTTGCATGGTTTGTGGTTTATTAAAATTGTTTATGCGCTAAAACAGAATTTCATTATTTTTCTTTACTGGCATTAACCCTATTTTTTTCTTACAGGCATAACCCTACCCTGTTTCCCCTAAAAACTTCAACTTTCAGTTCCAACCCTTCAAAAGGCAACAGTTTTATGAGGTTCCAGTCATTCCATGTGATTCTTTTCCGGAATTCAAAGGCTAGACAATTAATCCCCCTTTGTTTTTACATGTCGTTGTTTCGGAAATTATCAGCGTCAAAAAAAATACGATAACCAACCTACGAACTAAAACACGCTGTAACAAAGTCATAAAGGCTCCCATTTTATTATCTTCCAATCTTCAATCGATTATTCTCTTATACTTTAATTATCATGTAGTTTCTCGTTTTCATAGTAGCCGATCTTTGGATATTTGTTTGCCGGTTTAAACGGTTCCTAGGGATTTTTTTTTTTGCCGGTGTAAGAATTCAAAGAGCGGATTATAATTAAAGATTTATAGATTATGGTTACATAAAAACTATAAAAGTCTTTAAAATTTTCCATATTATGCAAAAAACGACTTTTATAAGGTGTTAAAATAGATTAATTAACACGTGGTTAGTGGTTTTAAAAACTGTAAAAACTATATTGTTTAGATAGCTTCAGTAAAAATAGTCCAAATTTTGCCAAAACATTTTTTGGCAGTAACTTGAACCTGATGATACCAAACACAAACTCTAAATAGCCCTCTAAATAGGCATCTAAAAAGTTGGTCGGCATTGTACGGAAATTGTACCAATTTGTACCTATTTGCCTAGTTATAACTTTATAAACATTCTTCCAAAATACACCCCTTCAATTTAAAATGGTAATGTTTCTCATATAAAATCTATAACAGAGCATTATATAATACAATCATTGTTTTTATTTTAAGTTGCGGTTTATGGTGTAGTTCTATGACCATGCACCTCTTTCTAGTCAACAATTCGACAGACTTCAAAGAATGGTCATCGCAGAAAGAAGGTATCTAATATCGTTTAAGGCCAAAAAAAAATAGCAAAAACCAACCAGACTCAAATATTTTTGTTTCCACCTTCGTTGGCAAGACATTGAAAAATTACTTCCATTCAATTTCAACAAGGTTGGGCTCGAGAATATTGGATTATTATGGATGATCAAAAAAACATTGCAATTGGGAGAGAAGTCAGAGTCATGAAAGCTTCTGGAACCATTTCTTGAATGATTTCAGCGCAAGGCTGGACCTGCCCACAAAATATACTGGTCAGTGTGCCATGATCAGCTCATGATGATATATTATTTATATTAATGTAATTGTTGGCCCCTAAAAGTAAAAGTCAAAAGAATCATGTTACACCTTCCTGCTTTTGAGGGGTGCGTAATACCGTTCACACCTTTGTTTGTGTAAGTACTGGACGGATATAATATAGTAGGTCTAAGTTGGAATTGGGTGGATGCGCTGTTTTTTTAGTGATACACTTTCTTAGGTGCTTCTCGACAACACTATAAATGGTATCACTAAGCAGCGCTCCAAACATAGGCTGAGTAGCTCTAACGTAATATTCATCACTCCAGGCAGACACAATACCAATTCGTCTTCATTACCATAGTATAGTCAGAAAAACGCTACTTAGAAGCTGCGTGCGCTCCTCACACCTGGCAACCAAATCATAATGGTAACATACTCAGACTTTATATATACTTGGCGTTCGGTTCTCCTATAGGTTCCGTGGGCCCTCTGGCGTGCCGAAGTTCTTTATGGACTAGAGTCAAGATTCTTATCTCATGTATACTGTTCTTGTATCTCGGTAATATATTCACAAAAATGGTATCATGAATTTGCTGCTGGATGGCTCTTGAATAAAAGTATTGCTCTGGGCCATTTTGTCCAAAGATGGTAAGTTTCCTATACTAACTATAAATCATCCTTTTGATACAATATTTCTTCGCCTCGATGGCCGATGGCATTGCGAAATCACACAGCGTGAGCGAAACTGAAACTGAAACTGAAATTTAAAACTGAAACTGATATATTTTTCAGCACCTCAGCCGTGTCTTCCAGGCTGCGCTTCATGCCAACTGTGTAAATATTCCCAGTAATGGTGTGGCACCTAGCCTCCTTAAGCTAAGTACCGAGTAAAGTAGTTACCTTCCTCAAACAAAAACAAACAAACCAAACAAACAAACAAAACAAACAAATAAACAATATAACATAAATATTAATTATAAAATATTAATGTACGTGAGATAACATATGTCCCTATTCAAAATCCACTCAGAGCCGATGGGAGCCGGTTTTTCTTCACTCGAGAGTGCCAAAGGAAGAACAATTGTGAAGGTAGATGAGCTCCTCTGTACTGTAAACTAGACCACCGAACCTCCCGGATTAAAGTACGAGAACGCTGGTACTAAAATACAATGAAACTTCTTCTGACTTCTGCTGTGGATTTTCAGATATCTTTTACAGGTTATGTCCTGTGTCCACATATTCATCAGCTGATTTTCATGTTTCTTTTCTAAGTCTTAATTTATTAAACATGTGGTAAAAATAATGTATTGTTTTTTTTGAATGTTTTTTCCATATAAGTTACAATTTGTGTTTTTATATTTAGTATACGAGGAAGGTTTTATTTCGCCTGGAATAACAACCGTATCTTTAGGTTTACGGACAAAACTATCGACAGAATTACAAAAATCTGGGTAAAGAGGGGTACAACTGGCGATGGAGCTTGTATTTCACTCCAGTATATTAGCTAGAGAAGATATAGGTTACTACCTAATGTATTCATTCAACTGGAAGATCCTACAACAGTATTTAGCGGGATCCTGCGCCACAAAAAAGTATATAATTTTGTTCCTGGCTTTCCTGCAGCTTTTGTTTTTGGTTTAAGTTTAATTATCAAGCTATATATCAATCACTGCATAATTCTTACAAGAAAAATCCTGTCTTGATACTTAGATATTCGATTTTCTTTTCTCTTCTCTTTCTGTGTCTCCGAATCTAGTATTATAACATTTTGATAATACGAGGACAAAACTTTAATAATCGTGCTCAAAATATTTCCATCAGTGAACTATTTCCGATGAACCCAGGCGAGCTGCATTAGTCAGGTGTTTGAGGTCGAAAAATGTTAAAGCACGTTGAGGATGAGGCTATCTTCCATGTGCCAGTTTTTCGATAGTATTGAGTTCACCTGTCCGTTTGACGTTTACTGGTACGTTTCTCTATCCACATAGATGCGACTACGAATCTGTCTGGAATACTTTATACGTGTAATGTCAATCAAGATGGAGCCACTCAATTAGCGCATATCTTCTCGATAAGCCCCATTCCATAATAATAGAATGGTACGTAACCTAAACTGCTAATAAATAAACAAAACAAGAAAACTCTTCTTAGTAAAACATAACTGAAGTTGCATCTACACATTATAAACCAACCCAACGGCATTTTCAGACTATCAGTGAATGGTTCCTAGAATCAAAGTGAACGAAATGTTCGTTTATCCCCGTAAGCAATCTATAGATATTTGAAAAGATCACGAGGGGAACTTTGCTAATTATTGAATGTGCAGCAAGGACGAGACAGTGGGATAATGAGGAGTGCCATATCAGGAGCAAAACCGCAGGGAGCTCTTTTTCTCCCAAGGAAAAGCGTGCCACACCCTTATTCTTATCAGGAGGAATGTTGGTATTAGGGAACAGGCAGCGATTTTTAGTTGAGGCTAAAAGTGATCAAGTATTAAATAATATCTGCTGCCTCCAGCCCGAATCGGTTTCGGCCGATTTGGAGAATCGAAGAATAATGATGCGAAACGTGTTAAAGCGTTTTTTATTTACTTTCTAATTAATCTAAATTTTAATATTGAAACCTTGCGAGTATAACAATCAAAACCAGGGCTTCCAGTAAAAAAATTAATACTTGACATCCAAGTGAGCCTCAAAAGAAGTCAAAACGTTCACTTTTCACTGAAAAAAATACTTATACTGAATTATTTGTTGATTTCCTCACCTGCGTCTCCCCAGATTTATAACGTGTCAAAGAAGGTTTTGATGCCTATACTTACTCAAAAGGATAACTCAATAGGGGGTGGTTGCCAAACATAACACACAAAGTTCCAAAACATTTCTTCTTAGCGCACCCATTATAAAACTGACGAAATTGGCGAAACGTAGGTTGGTGGAATTCAGGAGGATACTGTAGGCACCTTTGGGCATGTGCCACGAGGTTACCCTATCTCCTACTTCAACTGGAAAATTGGAAATTAGTCGCACAGCGATACGATTATCCATGTAAATCAGAATTCATCGAACTGAAGGCAAGTAATTTAAAAAGAAGATTTCCCGATCACAACGAGCCATTTCTTATCTATATTGATACAGAGATGTTAGCAACCCTTACACATTTTTATCTTCTGATAAATTTCGTTATGACATTGGTCAGATTTCATAATTGTACATCAGATAATACATCAAATTATCTAATTCTATATTGTCATTGATAAGAGTTGTTAGCGACCTTACATTTTATTTTTCTTATGATCAATGTCGTTATGAACGCGATGATCAGTTTCCACGCAATGTAACATCAGAAGAATACAGTAAATTATCTGACTATGATAAACAAATTAACTTATATTAAATTAAAATTTCACGACTAATTCTTTTTTCCAGGACCACGACGCACACGCCTGGTTAATTACCAACATTGATTGGCAGCACTTGCGGACGTGCGAGTTTGCATCATGAGGAACACTACAGTAAATGGCAAACATGGAACATGCGCGAGAAACGACAAAGGGCCAGTGTACACCACCCAGGACTTAAAACGATAAAACTAAAAGTGGTTGGCTGGACTATTGAGTGGTTTGCATTAATTAAAGAAAACCAGTCGTGTAGGTTCACAATATCTTTAACCCTAATCAGGTGAGCACTTTACTCATAAGTTTATGCGCGAGAAATCATATAGAGTCTGGTTATGATAAGGCGGTTAACGTGAAATAGTATTGTTGTTAAAAATCATAAATAATGTCCATGATACAAAAGAGTTTGTCAGTTCGAAATTTAAAAATCCATTTTTCTCTATCCCTAAAGCTTCTCCTCAAATATTTCGACAGTCAACAGAGCAGGAACCCGATGGAACTATAAATCTGATCACAATACTAACTGTAACGAAATACTAATAATATTAAATTATATTTAGTAGTTAAGATTACAGTTATTATCGACTGGGAGATACCGTTTCAGTACTATAATCCGTTATTACGATATTGAGGGATGTCAGCACGCGTCAGTGAGGATGATTACCAATCTTGGTGGCTGAAAAGAACGGAAATAAGGCTGACCTGGATATCGGAGAAAGGGATAGAGGAGATCAAGGAACAGTACATCGGTGACAGTTTACCTTAAAAAAATTCTCCCACGCGAGTGAATCTTGGTAAGTAACTATTATTTAAGTATAATCGTGATCCCAGCCCCCGTCCCCAAAATTAACTTTTAATTGTAACCTTACTGTAACACTGACATAACCCCTAACTCATAGCTACTTATGTTTATTTGCGGTAGTAAGGGGTAATAATTAGAGGGCCAAAGCTGTGACCGTTCCACAACCTTTTTTTAAAAACCACATATATACACTATAAATTGTAACCGAACTGATTGTGGCTTTCATTGTACATTTTCAGTCACATGCTTACAATGTTTATCATAATGATGAAGCCTTGGAATCACTTCATCATTTAAAGTCAATGATCAACATCTCCCTTAATCGGAATCTGTATTAAACTAATTGAATTATCCAGGAGTTTACCAATGTGTGGTAGTTAGCTCGGACGGAGAAACTGTCAACGTGAAGCTGCAAACCACTTATATCACTCTTCATGAAAGACCCTTCCAAACGTACGACTTTAGAAGCAAACAACCAAACTAGTTGTTTCTACTGGAACCATTTCACGTCAGTTCACTGACGATTCATTCGAATTAATCATTTGTTTTTTTGCCATCATGCTTAAATAAATTAATTGTCAGCCGCATGCGTCAAGGTTTTTGGGAACATATAACACCATTTGAACTAGCGCTTTGATTTAGAACAATTACCTTGCAATGATAACACCATCCGTGACATTGTAGTTGACAAGCAGAGGAAGCTGCAAAGACATTGCTGGATAAAGGCGCTCATATTGTCAGATACAGGGATTGCAGTGATCTCGGATGAGTAATGTTAGAGGTGTTCAGGGGGGGGGCAAATTGTCAGGGATACTAATAATGTAGGGGCGGTGAATGACACCCCGGGTGCGGCCCGTGGTGAGACACTCACACTTGGAGATACCAAACTTCATGCAATTAAGCTATTCTCAGTTTGAGTCCTATTAATACGCTAATGAAAAACGGTGGAATAACGTTTTTTTTCCAAAATGGTTTCATTAATCACTCATCAGGTGTCAAATGTCTGGATATAAAGGGATGACACGTGGAAGATCCCTGAAACCAATGGGAACAATGGCGCAGGACTCAGGCCCGAGACGCCCCCTTTACTTTCCAGTAACTGGGATCACGGTTAGCCATCTTCTGTTTTAAAATATATTTTCAAAACCATTGGGACACATTTTGGTCACTGTGGGCCACTGTGGGTCACTGTGGGTCACTGTGGAGTGTGGTCACAGTGGATTGGGTCACTGTGGGAGTGTGGGTCACTGTGTAGATAATCAAAGTAATCCAAAAGTTATTCTCAATCAGGGAAACCAGACAATCAGATTGGATATCAGGAGTATGCTAGTGATGAAGAACAAACTGAGGAAATGGGAGGAGGAACGTAGAAGAGATTCTTCCTGGAAAGACCCGCACTCTGCAAGAACTACACTGTGGCGTGTACTTTTCTGGTGATACATATACATGGTTGATAATTTATGTAAATTTTCAAACTGTTGCCCCCAAATATCTTTTTAAAGTCACACAATTTAGTATTACCAGCGACACATTTTTTATAAAAATTATCCTAATTCTGGGCTGCACGACTAAGATCAGGAGCAGAGGCCATCAATTATCGAGGGGTCCCACGGTGATCAGATCAGATCAATTAGGCTATTAGTGACAATAATATAATTATACGTCACTTTATATTGTGACAGACGATTGAACCCCCTGATAATTGGGGCCTTTTTTAAGTCGTCTCTCCTCCATTCATTTAAATTCGTGTATCCTAATTGTTGAACCACAGGAACGAAGTGCGAGTGGGGGCGGTGGGAAACCGCCGGGGCAACATACTATGTGGGGGAGAAGGTGCAGGTTATTCAGTCCGATACCGCCAACAAGAATAAGGTTTGTTTATGGGAGTACATAAAATTAGTTTACCTGGGGACCCTCATGTTCATAAACAAGACTTAGAGATTAGCCGGAATTTTGGCTGAGCGCCGCCCAGTAAAATATTACTAATAGATAACCAGTTGGTCAGTTAGCTGACAGATCGCGCAGTAACATTTATCGAGTGAATTTTTTATACTTAAAGGCATAGATTTGTGTATATATCTACAACGATAACTATTTTTGTATTCTCAAGACGCATAATTAGGCCCCGTGAGCAAGTGTGTTACTGATTAAATTACTGAGCAAAGGTCTGTTAAATCACTTGAGCTCGCAATTCTATTAAAAATCACATTACATTTGAATGTCGAGAGGTCCTTGGGAAATTGGACTTATTTTCAATCCATATTCCGTAAGCCCTATTTCAATTCCAAACTGATTTGATGGCTTCCGGTTTTATGTAATCCTTATAAGATCAACGGGACACGCGGTAATAATCACGTTGATGGAACAACATAACTTTCTAGCGTCAAGTTTAATTTCCACTTAATGGTTGAATCAGATTTAGATATTATTTAAAAGCGATAATCGTTCCGAATTCGACAAGGTTCCACCAAGTTATTCTACTTTGCGGCCAGGGACAAACACACGGGTAACTTTGATCAGCTTAGGCTGTCCCATGGACATAGCACGGACCGTGGGACAGTTTCTTTCCTGATTCAATAAACTAAACTCTCATCTACACTACTGCCACTCTGTTCACTCATATTTACGTAGATAATTATATTGTGAGTTTTGTGAGTTTTTGCACTCAGTTTTTAACAATGAAAATTGGACTAATAAAAGTTTAGCAGTATAATAAACTAAAGTTAGCACTAATTAGCAGCCGAGTTATAAATGACTTTTTGGGTAATCATATAGTTTTGAGTGAAAAATTATCGGATCGGCCTAAGAGAAGAGTAGGGGGCAGCTGAGAATTAGATTTTAAATTACGAAATACGTACGCCATATCAAAAGTTTTGAAACATTTGATTTTATGACGAGAGACAAGGGGGTGGGGAAAACCTAATTCAAGATGTCTTTGAATTTGAAGTAAAAACATAACAAATATGTATAAAACTATATTACTATAGTGTGGTTCAAATAAAACCCAAGACAAGAGTTGTGCTCAAGACATCAAAAACAAATCATTCCCCCAACCAATACCTAAAAAAAAAAAGTTATCCTATGATGCTTAAAAATAAAAATCACCCTTGAAATTTTGTTGCTTTTAATAATCTCCCCTCCAGTTTTCTGCTGATAACTCGAAAGTAAGCGCGCAACATATCTTAGTAGTAAGCGAGGGGTCGTACACATATTACTAAATCAGCCGCGAGGGGGTTTCTAATGATTACGCTAGTGAAATTTTGACACAAATCTGTGTAAAAATGATTACGAGGGGTAGGGGGTTAAAAATTTGCCAAAAAGTGATTACGTAATTTGACCAAAACCCATAATCATGGGTAGAGTGAACCGCTGCCAGTGTCTCTCTTTTCCAAACAAAAGGAAATGATATTATTTGAGGGAACCGTCCGCAAATCAAATTGATACCGAGAATGAAATCGTCGCTCGCTTTTCCATTCATTCACGGCTTACGAATTGTAATAAAGCTTATTAAATGGGAAAAGCGAGCGACCGATTTCATTCTCGGTATCAATTTGCATTTGCGGACGGTTCCTCAAATTAATATCATTTCCTTTTGTTTGGAAAAGAGGACACTGGCAGCGGTTCACTCTACCCATGATTATGGGTTTTGGTCAAATATCATCTCTTTTTTGATTATAATGTCAGGATAATTTACACAGCCGAAACTTCATTAATAAAGAGGTAATTTCAACGATTTCGAATTTCTGCCTTTGAAAAGGTTTCCTTGTGTTTAGGTAGGTAAATCTGCCCGAAAAACCGACTAAAATATGGCATTTTTCCACTTTTCCCAAGTTGGCATTAAAGGGCTTATATATTGTATTTAAATATCGTGGGAAACCCAGAATTTTTTCGAAATCAGGGAAAATGAGCAAAATTTTTTCACCTTTGTACGTGCAACCTTTTTGAGGGCCCGTCGGGTGGCCCATAAAATTTTTGAATCACCGTTAAATTTTTGCCTTTGGGGGTTTTTAAAAAATTAGTTTAAAAGGGCATGCAAAGTTCAGAAGATTTCATAAAAAAATTTTGGATCAAAACGGGACTAAAAATTTGGGTTTAAAAATCTTTGAAAAAAATAAAAATTTTTTTAGTGTTTTTAAAAGGTTTTTTAAATGAATTTGGGGGCCGTGCCCCACGTGGGGAAAACTTTTGGATTTTTAAAATTTAAAAAACCTACCCCCTTATAACCCCCAATTTAGCCCTTTTTAAGAAAAAAAATTGAGTTTCCAAACCAACCCAAAGGGAGGGCCCCAAAACACCAGAAAATACTGATTCAAAAACTTTTGTGTTTTTAAAAAAATTATTCTTAAAAAAAAGCATTACTTCAATACCCAAATTTCTTTATAAAGGGAAAAAGGTGGAAAAATTTTGGGGGCGAATTTTGGGAAAATTGCTTAAAACAATTATTAAGGTAAAAATGCCTCAAAAATTTTAAATTTAAAAATTTACTCCTTAATGGTGTAAAATCGTTTTAAAAAAGTTCTTCTTTGTTAAAAAATAAAGTTTTTAAAAAAAACCCCTTAATTTGATGACGTCATCAATTGTGAAAAAGACTTTTTAAACTATTTTTCAATACAATGAAAAACAAAAGTTTTTAAACGATTATTTTTAAAACCTGGGTTTCCCGGAAATGATGTATCTTTTAAAATTTTGAATTCCCCGGACACTTAAATGTAGGCTCCCAATTTACTCCCCAAAGCGCTAAAATTTTTATTTTGGGGACACGTTATTTGAGTTTGGGATATTGGTAAATATAAGGCCCCTATTAAAAGGCACAGTGTATTTAAAATATGTCAACTTTAAAATTACAAAAATCCTTGTTGGTTAGGAAATTTTCCCCTCCTCTAGGTAACTTTGTCCCCAAAAACGTATCTTAATCGGGTGATAAGATATCGCTTAAATAGGGCCCGGGCACGCAAAGGGTTTTAAAATTGTCACACTTAAAACCCATGTGCCCAGAGAAAATAGGGGACCCCTTGCTGCCGTTTTTGCCCAAAAAAATTTTGGTGTCGTTGATTGGAGGGGGACATTTTTGACCATTCCCACATTTTTTGAAGATTTTTTTTCGTTGATGGTGAAACTCAGGTTTTACTCTGTCACAATTTAAAAAAAAATATTGAAAAATGTTTGGGGAAAAACCCTGAAAAACCCAAAGGGCTGGTAGGGTAGGTTTGTTAAGGGGCCGGGAAAAAGGTGTAGGAATTTTTAAATTATATCTTTAAAGGTCGCAAAAAAATTAAAAACACGGGAAAGGCACAGACAAGTTTACTTTGTCAAATAATCTTGATGATATCTAAACATTTTGTAAAATTTGGGAACAAATAATGATATACCAGTTTTAACCCCTTTTTTATTAGTATTTAAAGGGTTTCAAACAACATGCTAGTACCATGCCCCCAGTCACAAAAATCTTTAAATCAGGTGGAAATTATTTTTAACCCGTGTCACTTTTAAAACCCTACCGCCACTGGTCAAAAATAGGGTAATTTTTTCAAAAAAAAATTATTAAAACCCTCTGTCAGCCCCTTTTGCTGGGCAAAAAAAACTATTTTTATCAAAAAATTTTTTTTAAATGTTTTAAAATTACCATGGGATTCAAATTTAAAAGGGGTATAGTTCTTAAAAATTGGGGGCAGGACATGTTTCCCTTGTAAAATCAGTTATTAAAGGGGTTACTTTAATCGTCGTCAGATTAATGATCTTTTTGGGAGTATGGATCGATTAATATGGGCCCCAAAAAGCATCCAAATTTTCATGCCAATTTTAACACCACTACCCTTGTATTTTTGGGGGCGGGAAAAAAATTTTTAAAAATTTTGTCACATTTTTGTGACTTTGACAAAATTTAAAACCTAAAAAATTTTTTTAAAATTGAGTCTGTTGTTCGGGGAAAAAATTCTACCAATCTTTTCTAAAAAGAATGTTAAAATTCTTATACGTTTTTAGATCTTCAAAATAGGGGACAAGACATGTTTAAACTTTGTCCCATAGTTATTTTAGAGTTAGGAAAATCTCATCGTTTAAACCCCGTCTTTTTCGTAGTAAAAAATCGTTTAAATTTTGGGGAAATTAAAACATCCAAATTTTTAAAAACACCTACCCTTTGATATTGTTGGGGGAAGGAAAGGGTTATTTTGTCACTTTTTAGTGATTTTTTAAAAAAAATTTTTAACCCTTTAAAATTTCGGGGGCTAAACTTGGGGCTCTAAAGTTCTGGCATTTTTCTCCCAAATCGTTTCTGAAAGAGTTTTGAATTTTTTATAGAGTTTTAGATTTTTCAAAATAGGGCAAGACAGGGTTTATTTTGGCCACGGGTTTTTCCCCGTTTGGGTTTTTTGGGAAATCCCCTTTACATTTATTTTTTGTAGGTTTTGGTTTGGATTTATTTAGGTATTTAAAGCACCCTTTATGCTAATTTTTAAACCCTTCTTGAAAATTGGGGGGGGGGGGGCCCCAGGAAAATTTAAATTTTGTCTTTTTTTTGGGGATTTTGGGCCCCAAATTTAACCAAAAATTACAAAAATTTTGGGCTTGATTTTTGGGAAACAAAAATTTTCCCAATCGTTTCTGAAAGGTATTGAATTCAAATTAGAGTTATAGATCTTAAAATGGGGCCCCGGGACATGTTTTCTTTGTAAATCAGTTATTATAAGGGTTTTAAAAAGAGTTATTATAAGGGGGCTATTTCATTATATAATCTTTTTTTTAAACCCCCTATTTCGTTTTCGTTTTTAATTTTTTTGTGAAAATTGTAAACATCAACTGTTTTTTAAATTGCATAAATTACTACATTGTCTTTTTTTGTAAATTTTTTCCCCGCCTTTCAAACCAAAATCAGATAAAAAAAATTTCGCCCAAAATTTTAATTCCCCAAATATTTTGTGACAAAAATTAACCTAATTTCCCAAAAACCCCAAGGGGCCTTGAAATTTGCTAAACTATTCAAAGCAACAAAATTTTGGGGCCCTAGGATTGGTACTCCGTACTAAGTAGACCCAACCTTTCAAATAATGATTTAAAAAGGGGTTTTGAGGAAACCCCCCATTTTAGAATAGAGGTATGGTTTTGGGGAGTGTGAAAAAGTTCCCCAAAATTTTTTTCCCTTTTGAAACCCGTTGGGATCCGTGCCCTTTAACCCAATTTTGGGTATCTTTAATTGTTAGATTGACCCCAATTCTACTATTTTTCCCAAAACCCAAGGGGAAATGATAATTTGGACAACTCCCAGTCAATTAAGTCGAAAAAATGTGACTTTTAAAAAAACTTTTATGTGGCCCCTAACAACAATAGATTTTCTTTCTGACAAGTCATTTTTATGGGTAGGGGTTCCCCGGGGCCCCCTAATGTTCAGAACTTCTGAACGTGTTTTAGGTTAAAGATGTCAAAAAATTAAAAGGCCCTATCGTCAAAAACCCCCTTTTTAATTTTTTTTTACCAATATCCTAAAAACTCAAAGGAACGTTGTCATTTATTACCTTACGACATTTTTGGTAAAACAGGGGGGTTCCCAAAAAAACCCCACTTCCCGTTACTCCCTAAAACAGGGAAATTTTTTTTCAGCCCGATTTGGACAAAGGTCTAGACCCCCTCAAAAGTTTTCCAGATCCCCAAACCTTTAAATTTTTTCCCATGGTTTTTTTCGGCCCCCTAAAATAATGGGCGGTTTTTGGGGCTTTTTTCCCTAATTTCTTTTAAAACATGCTGGGTCGTATTTTCGCCCCAAAATTTTTTTAAGAACCTCCCACCATAAACCAAAATTTTTTTTTCCCCCTGTCCCCTTTAACATTGAATTAAAATTGTTTTGAACTTAAAAATCCCTCCCCCTAAAATTATTTTCCCGATGGAGTCTTAATTCCCGGGAAAAACAAAAAAAGGGGATATAATAGTATTTAGGGGGTAAATGGGGTTGTAAATTTAAAGGGAAAAAGGTATGTTTCCCAAAGGCATTGTGAAATGTGGAACGTCCCTAATAAAAGACTTTGATAAAAGCAAAGAATAAAAGGTTGAAATTTATTTTTTTAAACCCAAAATAAAACGGGGAAAATTTAACCTAAATCAATTCATAGTAAATACTAATAGTCATTTTATTGAAAGATATGGTAATACTAATGGTCCCCCCAATAAATGAGAATGGGGGGCTTTTTTTTTGTGTAGCAAAAAAAAATGAAAACGTTAAAGCACCTGGAAGGAAGGGCTCAAGTTGGTGATTGATAAAAAGGTAAAAGGTTAATTATTTTAGCGGGGGAAGTAATAAGAGGGAAAAAAAAAGGGGGCCCGGAAAAAGTTTTAAAACCCAAAACCCAGGGGAAGAGTTCCCTTCGTTTTTTTTGGGTTTCCCAGACTTTTTGGGCTCCTCGGCCCTGGGGGCCAACCCAAAAATTAAAAGTACGATTTTGGAATCCGAGGTTCCCCCTTGGGGAAAAATGGGGGGTTGGTTTTGGGCCCTTTATACGGCCCCCATCCGGCCCCCTAAAAAAGGCTCCTACCCCCGGCCCACTATAGGGCCCCGTAAAAAGGGCCGTAATAAAGGCCCCCTTTTAGTGGCCGTTTTAAGGGGCCATAAAAGAGGCCTTTTAAGAGGCCCGGGTTATAAAGGCCATATACCGGGCCGAAATAGGGGCCCCCGGTTATAGGGGCCCCGTATGGGGCCAAACCTAATCGCCCATTTCCCCTCCCTTTGTAAATGTAAATGCCAACTAATGTAATGACATAATGCGATCTCGTAAGGCCGGCTTTCCCCTTTGCCATATCAGTTAGGAAGCGGCCGGTGTATACCTGTAGAGTTTAGAGGTACTTTTTCGAGAATAAATCGGACCGAAAATATTTTAAAATTTTATGTAAACCCAAACCTTTTCCCCGGTTCATGTTGTTTTGATCATTAGGACCAAAAGGGGTCCGGACTCGGACCTTATCATCGATATACGATATTGGAACCCGCTTCCGCTTTTGTAATGCGACCTTCGGGAGGCACTGGCAAGCCACCCCTATGCTATGCGTGCTTGGAAGCAGGAATTCTACCTTGAGTATAAGTGTGAGTGTGAGTGTGGGTGATGTGAGTGGAGGTGGTGTGAGTGTGAGGGGTGAGTGTAAGTGTGAGTGTGGTGTGGGTAGTGTGAGTGTGAGGGGTGAGTGTGAGTGTAAAAAGTGGGGATGTGAGTGTGAGTGTGATGGAGTGGAGTGTGATGTGATGGTGTGAGTGTGGTGTGAGTGTGAGTGTGGTGTAGTGTGAGTGTGAGTGTGAGTGTGAGTGTGAGTGTGATGTAAAGTGTGATTTTGAGTTTGAGTTTGAGTTTGAGTTTGAGTTTGAGTTTGAGTTTGAGTTCCCATCAAATAAATCAAGGCAACAAATTCTGAACCATATAAACTGTTGATTAAGATCAAATTTTATTTCTAAAATTGTTCAACTTTCATCCCCTGAATATTTTGATCCTGAATAATGGGAATCATTTCTTTTCTTCGCCAAAACCCTAAATCTTTTGTGTTAACTAACATTTGCCTCATCTGATTGTTTTTTAAATCTTTTTTAAGGGTGACTGAGGGGGTTCTACCGTGGTTCTACTATGTTCTCTATTTTTATAGATTGTTCTTCAATAACATCCTCATCAGCCAAAATTGATATTGTTGTCCTCTGTACATGGATTCCCAATAACATGTGGAGCCAAGTTCTTCCTAACCCTTACTTTCGCTATAGAACTCTTCAGATGAGCATCCATTTCCTCATTGTGTCCTCTTCTTCAGGCAATATTTCTCACCCTATTTAACTATTACAGTCTTCTGTATAACTTCATTTTGTTAATTCTTTCTGATAAGGGTATACCCGGATCTTCCCAGATTCGTATTTTCTACTTGAATGTCGGGGTGTTCAATGTCCTTCGGCTCTTCACCCAGTGTGGATGCTCTATTGGCTCTCAATGAGTAGTTTGCGGATTCGTTCCCCTGTTTTCCCTTTTATCTTTTCTCTCTGATTCGAACATTTTTTCAAAACCTTTGAAAACAGTTCTCTTAAGTATGACCTATAGAATAAAATCACCCAATACTACCTTTCATTAATACAGCCTTGATAGCTGTGGTGAAAACTATTGTTGTACAGGATTGGATTTATACAGAGTTTATGGAAGAACACCG
>NW_026971807.1:0-43583 GCF_026151205.1 Bolinopsis microptera | reverse complement strand
TCCCCCCTCTCGGCCCCCCGGAATGTGATTGCACCCTCATTTTAAATTAAATGTTTGAACAAAAGATGAACTGTCAAAATTGTTTTAAAAAAATTATCTCCAATTTGGTTTTTCTCAAGAAACATAAGTTATGATTTTAGATAATTAGGCTTGAAATGTTTGGTAACAAACCTAAAATTAGGGGGTGAAAGGCCGAAGGACCCCCGTGTAGGTAATCGTTTTTTCAAATCAACATTGCTATATAAAGCTGAAAGGGGTTACCCTTAAAATTAATAAAATTTGATAATTCAACCCCCGTAGTTTTAAGAAAGTAAAACCATATTACCCCATATCAGAAGTACAGTTGTTAGTGGTATATAACAATTAGATATTACAAATTCCATTGAAAAACTTAATGTATTTGAAGGATGATTTAACAAACAACGATTCAATAAATGGCAATAAGTCGTAGTTGCAAAACAGAAAAACAAGTTGCAACGAAACACCCAGGGTTAGTCTAAGAGTATGCAATTAGGGACAAGTTGCTCACACAAGACATAAACATAAATACATTGAATGTTATCTGCTGCAGCCGAAATTATATCAGTGTTCGTGTGACGATGTTAAATCCATCAACCAATGCAATGAGAAGTGTCGAGTGTGGAATTTTTACTGGTTAATACAATTACAGTATTCTGCAAAGCTGAGCTCATTCGATAACTGTATAAGCCCAAAGGGTGTCAGATTACCCAGGGAACGCAAAAGTTGCTGCTTACCCTTGGTGCTCAATTTCATGATCTATGGAAGGTCATAAATGTTCAATACAGTTGATAGTTGTTAAGGGGTCGTTCACATATAATTATTACTTACTAAATTTTTTATCCCCCCTCATAATGAATCAGTTACAGTTATACACATAGTTATTGTGTTAAAATTACCCCCCTCTCTCCCCGGGATTACGAAATATGTGAAAGACCCCTAAAAAAGACGGGTCTAGCTCAAATGCCATAGTACACAACTTATAAAATATAATGATTATCGCATCTGATCATGTACAAATGCAACTATGCTTATTTTGGTCAAAATTATACACTAGATTCTGTTTAGGGGCCGTTCACATATTACGTTAGAATTTAGTATTTGCGATCCCGTTTCGGACAGGTGCAGTTGCAATTATTTCATGGTCAAAGAGCTTGATACCATCCCATTTACGAGAGGGTAGTCACTATCCAACGAGCTGAGGTCATTTAATGAGAACGTTCTGGAGCAGGTATAGTAGTCAACAGTATAATTGCTTAGATGTATTCATTTAGTTTTATATGATTCCTTTCTGGAGCTGCAGTGGAGAGACTGTTAAACAGTGAACTATCAATTAGTCCTATCTGTGTAATCTATATTACAATAACCACTAGCGTAATAATTTAGAAACCCCCCCTCAGTGATTACATTAAATGTGAAGTTGAACGATCCCTTACAATTTGGTTAGTTTCTGCTACAGCAAAAATTATATTGTGATTGTCACCAATATCATATAATATATTCACCAGTATTGAACCAGCTACAATTGGTCCAATGCTGGCTACAAGTTTTTTTAACGATTTAATGGCACCTAAATGAAGTTCTGAAGTATATTGTATTATAAAGTTATTTCCGGGAATTATATGCACTAAAACTCGTCGACACTGAGAGCTGATAATTTGCAGATTATTCCCGCAAGTAACCGAAGGTATTATGAGCACATATTGCGAGTCACCTCAGACTGGCTGGCAGGAAGTTTCAAAACAAATAACAGTGGCGCACTTATTACACACTATATTGGATCATGCGCACGTATCACATTACACATCTTACAGGAGCCACCGTCAATAGTTATAACAAATAATATCTTCGCTTCTTCGTGGCCGCAAATTCCCTCCAGCAAGCTGTCAGGAATTATCTTGCGTAGCCCGAAGAAGCGAAGGTATTATTGTATTATAAAATGATGGTGGTGTAAAATTAAGCCAGCTCATCTATACCTTTTAAAGGTAGGTTTATAACTTACCAAGATGCGTGCCAAGTTGAACTCATTCAATATTTGAAACAAATATACTTGGACTCCAAAAAATTCTAAATTGCAGTAATCAAATTGCAGCAGGTGCTAAAGCTATAGTAGGACTATATAAATATGATCATCTAGGAGACACTCTGAAAGACCTTCATTGGCTGCCTATTATTTACAGAATTCAATATAAGTTATTGCTTCTTGTCTATAAATGTCTTAATGGTATGGGACCTCAGGAGTCTGGAACTGGCGGCCAACTCAGTTGGACTCCACCTCAACGAGGGGAAAACTAAGTACATGGGAATCGACATAAGAGATGATGATAACCCGACTCTGGTTGCTGGGAGTGGGAAGAACATTGAGAAAGTCGATGACTTCGTATATTTGGTAGTAGAATGAAGAGTTCGGAGAAGACTTCGAAGTGAGGAAAGCTAAGGCAGATGAAGCTTGTATGGAAGTCGGATATGCGTAGAGATCTCAAGATACGACTGTTCCTGGCTACAGTCGAGTCCATCCTTCTATATGGCTCTGAAACATGGACTGTCAGCCAGACCCTCGCAAAACGTATTGATGGATGTTATACGAGAATGCTGAGGATGGCACTGAACATTGACTGGAAAGAGCGGCAGACTAACGCCAAGGTGTATGGACACCTCGTCAGAGCATCTGATAAGATAGCTGCACGGAGAATGAGACTTGCAGGTCATTTAGCCAGACATGAAGAACTATTGAGTCATCAACTTCTCTTCTGGGAACCTCTTCAAGGACATCGTCGAAGGGGAAGACCACATCTCACATACATTGACATCCTTCGGAAGGACACGGGGCTTGACGACAGCAAAGAGATTAACAAACTCATGCTGGATAGACAGATTTGGAAGAAGACTATTTCTGTTCGGACGCTGAAGCTGCCCTAAGTCGAGTAAGTCGAGTCGAGTATGCGTATGCCGTATGGGACCAGATTATTTAAGTAATATGTTTAAATATGCCAATTATATTCATCTTATCTATTTGACTGAACCTAGAGTATATTCACAGTATGGAGAAAGATCGTTTCAGAAAGTTGGCCCTAAATTATGGAATGAGCTGCCTCTTGAAATTAAGAATTGCATGTCACTGGAATCTTTTAAAGTGTATCTGAAAACGTTTCTTTTTAAACGTGCTTATGATATTAATTAATTTACACAAATATCTTCGTCGCTGCAAAAAGTAAAAACCTAGCATACAAAAAAGCCAATGAAGTCCTAAATTCCGTACACCGCTACAATGCTTGCCAATAAACTTCACATAAACACTGGCAAGAGCTGTTACCTTGAATTCTCAACTCTCGATCCAACAAAGATGAAGATACACCCTCTGATCAAGAAATCAATATCAATGGCATACCCTTGGAGAGAGTACATGAAACTAAATTCTTAGGTGTAACAATCGATGAAGACCTAAACTGGAACGCACATAGAAGGAAATTAGCAAAAAAACTAGCCAGCTGCTGTGGGCATGCTAAATAGAATTAAAGATAACATTCCCACATCACTCCATAAAGATCTATATCACACTCTGTTTGAAAGCTATCTTGCATATGGTATAACTGTCTGGGGAGGGGCATCTAACAAAAAACTTGAACCTCTGTTCAAAGCACAGAAAATGTGTGCCCGCATAATGTTTGGAGATAAAGAAGCATACTTGGATAAATTTAAAACTAGTGCACGATGCAGACCCTACGGGGAGCAAATCTTGGGCAAGGAATTCTACAGAAAGGAGCATACAAAACCCCTCTTCAACACTCATGAAATCATGAATGTGCATAATCTGTACTTCTACCATTGTATTAATGACATCTTCAAGGTCTTGAAATATAGAACCCCTATATCACTATACTCCCTCTTTGAAACATCTGGCAGACTTGGCAAAGAGACCCTCATTCTCACACCTAAACCATCAGACAGCTACATATACAGAGCAGGGACAATATGGAATACAGTACGACAAAATCTCATGCTAACTACATTCACCTGTTATAAGCCCAATCACCTCAAATCATCCATAAGAATCACCATCACTCACACTCAAAAGGAAGGAGAACCAAATGACTGGAACTTAGCCTTAAACAGCGTTCGACAAAATTCAAAAACTTTAAAATTGACCTTGCCTAGATTACTTAAGCTCGAAAAAGCGGTAATATCTTAGCAAAATATAACTTGCAGCAGCCCCATACCTTGTCATGAACATAATATCGAAACTACCTCTGTGATCACATCTTTCTCTGGGTGCAAAATGAATATATATTATATAGGTTTATTAGTTTTATAGAAATTTAAAAGTTCTATAGAAATTTATTATATAAGGATTATAAACATTTTGTTTGTGTGTTTTGTGTTATGCATTTTTATACCTATTTTAGAAGAGATTTTTATAGAATGTTACAAGTGCAGTAGGGTCAGTTTCAGACGAATTAAGCATAAATGACATCATTGCTATGTCTGAAGTGGTTTGTAAATGGGCCATTGTTAGCCCCAAGCGTTTTGGTCCCTCATTCCTGCCACTCAGCATTGCCTACTGTAAAGTAGAAATTTTTCTAAGATAAAAGAGAAACTGACCTTGTCTCACTAAATTCAACCACTTACCATAATTAAAATACTAACAACCAAATAAAGTTTTTAAAATAATTATATACAATCACCAAAATATTTCCTCAAGTTTACTTCTAGCTAACTAATTCGTGGTTTAAGCTCTTATTTTATTTATGATTAAAGGAATGTAAAATAAAACTTTTCGTTTCATTGAAAACTTTTCGTTTCATTGACTATTTTTTCAACGTTTCTACTGTTAAGTACCCTTAACCTTGTAATTTAGTGTATCAAGTCTTTACAATTTTCTATGGTTTGGAACCTAAATGGACACGTTCAAAAAAAGGTGGCACTAGAGATTGATTTTTTAAAATGCGTTTTTAAAATAGTCATTGTTCTTTGTTGGTTGATATATCTATCTATACCTTTAGAAATTCGATTAAATTTCATGATCCTGAAATCACGGAGTCTCTAGTGCTTATATCACAGGAGTTATCGTTATTTGTGTGCCAATGATTCAAATATCACACAATTAGAAATGCAAGATGAATCAACACTAGATAATCTGAAAAGTACTATTCACAAAGACGCCAAAATTGATATGGTGATTATAATGCATGTAAGGAATGGAATGTCTTATCTGAAATTGTTATTGGTGCCAAAATGATTCAAAAATCACAACTTAAACGTTGGAAATGAGCCTATTTTGAGCAGTGATTATTGAATCATCTTACGTTTTTATTGGCTTTCTATCATTTTTTAGGGTACAAAATAGTATTAAATAGTATTAAAACCAGTTAATATGATTCAAAAATCACATTTTCGTTAAAGGTGCGCTATTAAGTCACACTATAGTAAGCCTTAAATTAAGTGCACGATATGACAATTCATATCCATTCTATGATTCTTATTATGTGATTTTTGAATCCATGTCTAAGCGTATACCATATTGAAGGCCTTTGAGCGATAATTTTTGATCTCGGTGCTTAAATGATTCAAAAATCACACAAATCTGGCTACCAAATATGTAATTTCCTTTAAAGTGTGATAATTGAATCATACGTAATGTTCAAGTTGTAATGACATTTTGAAAGTAAAGGTAATGAATCGATAATCACATTTCAAAAATCCGATTAAGTATTATATGTTACTGATATGATTCATTTGTCACATTATGGCGACAAAATTATCATGGCTTGAGCTGTAAAAGTACTTGCCTAGTTTACTCAGTTTAAAATCAGTGTTTTGTGATTATTGATTCCACTATTACTCTAATAACGAACTTCTCCATGACCATAAACAAGTGTCACAACAAATTACTGCAGATTTACTATGAATACCAACCTGATATAGAGCCAAAAAGTGATACATTCCCCTGATACAGCATAATTTCAATACATGCTCATTTATGTGATTTTTGACTCATTATGGCACTTTTAACCATCTAAATTCTCTAAGTGAAACAAATTTTAGTGAAACAAATTTAAAATTTTATCCTTTATTTTACAATCATAATATAATAATATTTATAAGCCTCCGTTTTGAAAGTTTTAAATTTTAATACGTTCACATTTCTATTTAAAATTCAATTTTATGTACAAATCAATAACTGGCCGCCAAAGCCGCGCATTCTTGAAAACAGGATTAACTTGATTATAGTTATACGACTATGTAAATTTAAAACTATCCGTGGTTTTTTCTTTAAAACAAATAAGTTATAATTTTACCTAAGTCCAAAGCCAGCTTTGAAAAATTTACTATTAAATCATAATATATCGTCAACTTTAAATATTTACAATTAAATGCAACAATTCATTAATCTGTAAACACGCGTACTCCAGCCCCTAAACGCATAAATTGTTATGCGGCGCGGCTCAAGCCGCGCACGCACGTATTATTTTATACTGTTTGCTTTCTAATAAATATCGTGCCAATGTGTACGTCTAAATTGTAAACGTTCATGTTTTGTGTAAAGTGAATCCAATTGGGACTAGTGACAAGGATAAGGACCCAAGTGCCTGTACGGCTTTTTCGGACCCCTGTGGACCACTACTCTTGAAATCACTCTACAACATTGAACATCTATATCTACTACGTCATTTGGCAATTATTGTCATTAATCTAACTTTCTAATTAATTGCAGAGGGGGAAGAGAAAACGCTTCACATTAAAATTCGATATACAAAATTCAAAACCATCAATACGGTATTAAATATTATGGACAAATCTATAGATCTATTTCGTAGTCATATATTCACATGATTTGCTTTATATTATCTTAATACTGTAATGAAGTACAGTAGGATTTGTGTTTCAAGAAAGAAAGGTTGCGGTCAAATTATTAACAAAAGTAAACAAAAGTCCATCAGGGACTCCGTGGAGTCGAAAAAGGTACACGGCTGCTGTCTGGTGCTGCTAGGCATTTATTGATCAAGATGTTTTATTGTATTGATTTATAATGATTCTATTGTTCGTGACTAATCAAGTTCTAAGTGGAGGTATAAAGTGCTGCTTAAGATACTTCGTCATCTCATGTCCAGTATAATGATTAAGATAGTATACAATGCAGTTTTAGTAGTTGACCCATACAGTTAAGTCCGTCATAACTCACAATCGTTAAGTCGTCGGTCAATTGTCAAAGTCGTTGTGTGTTTATTCGTTGAGATAGCAGTAAGATAAGATGTTACGCGCGCGCGCGTTTAATCCCGTCGACGTGAGATTTGACAATGAAAACGCCATAGAATTATTATTTTTGCGCGTTACGTAGAGTTTACCAGTGTGTAATACTAGTTAACACTGGGTGTACACTGAGTGTAAGTGTAAGTTTCATATACAAGCCGTTGAATATTTCCAATTTTGAGTGTATCGTGAGCATGTTTTACAGTGCGATTGCTCGGTACTAGTGTGTTTGTATATATATATATATATATCATTTGTGGAGTATGGTGTAAGTAATGTTTTTGGTTGGAGTGCAGCAGGCACGTAGCCAGGGGGGGGGGCTAGGGGGGCGGCAGCCCCCCCGGAAAAAATCGAACCCCAGAAAAAAAATAAGCCCCCTAGTCCCCATGGTCGCCTGGTAACTGGGCTGTGTTTATGACTGCAGTCAGTCAAAGATCTGAACTGTGGATTAGTAAATATATGTCATTAAATCCAAGCAAACATTCTAGAAGACTTCTATAATTATAGTCAATAGTGTCCCCTAGACCGTAGGAAATGTAAAAATCTTAAGACGATGAGGCCTGAGTAAGTCGTAAATTCTGATTGGAGAATGCAGATTGCTGTTGTGAAGTTACCAAATTTACGTGAGTACTTGATTCTTTTCAATCCCAGTTTATTGCTGTCCTACAAATTTCTACAAATTTCTTTAATGCCAAATGTCATCTAAAACATCACATAAATCAGAACTTGAGCTCATTTGTGGCAAAATTAAGCTCACACCAATCAAGTGTATCATGCTTGAATTGCAATTCTCGTAAGGCAATTTTCAATATATTCTTAAACCCGTTTGTCGGAGTATTAAAACTTATCTTACTTGATGTTTGTCGACAGCTGTTCCACATGTAGGATGATTGGTAGATGAATTGTGAGGATGGTTGTGATGTAATGAAATAATCCTCTCGTCGTGGTGACCTGTTAAATGATGAGTACAGTGATAATAGTTCCTCTAACTTATTAATTTTGAATAGTTCTAAGAGACAAGTGTACTTGTACAGATTGTGGACCGTCAACAACCTGTGGGTTTTAAACAAGGGCTTGGAGTGTTCTTTTTGGTAAAAGTCCACCCCCAGTCTTTGCTTATCAACAGGTCGTGTTCGGGCACACGTTTTAAACTTCTCTAGGTAAGCTTCTCTATCCCCAAACAGAATTCTTATACGCTTTTTCTGTGTTTTAAAGAGAGGTTCAAGTCGGTTATTGCTAATACCACCCCACACAGATATTCCAAATCCTAAATGTGATTCAAATAGAGTATGATATAAATCCTTATAATACTGCTTTGGGACAATGTGTCGTATTCTGCACAGCTTTCCTACTTCGCATTTAAGTTTTGAGTTAAGTGACTGCGTATGTGATTTCCAGTTAAGTTGGTCGTCAATAATAACGCCTAGAAATTTAGCTTCTTGAACTCTTTTAATAACTACATTATTTAAAGTTAGTATGTTCTCGTCATTTTCTACTTCCTCTTTGGCCCGTGAGGGTTTAAAATGAATAAAACAACATTTCTTAATGTTAATATGTAATAAGTTTAGTTTCATATACTTGTACACAAATGATAGAACTTCATTTCCTTTTTCGTATAGTCTTTTGACACATGTGTCTTCTATAAATATGTTAGTGTCGTCGGCAAATAGTATAAACTTTCCTATAATTGATGAGTTACGGATGTCATTAATATAAATAATAAAAAGTAAGGGACCAAGACAGCTCCCCTGCGGCACTCCATAGACTACTGGAAGTTTCTCGGAGTCTTCACCTAATACTGAGACATACTGGTATCTGTTCGACAGGTAACTTGCTATAAGGTTATTTGCATTTCCACGGATTCCATAATTTTCTAACTTATGCAGTAACTTTTCGTGTGATATTGTATCAAAGGCTTTACTAAGATCAATAAATATTCCAAGAACGTGTTGTTTTTTCTTGAGGCAAGATTCTACGTGGTTCACTGAGTAATTTAGGGCATAACTGGTCGAGTGATTTTTACGGAATCCGTACTGGTTTTCATATAAGGAGGAATTTTTCAAGAGCTGAGCCTGCTGAGCTTGCTGATGCAACAAGTGCACTGACAGTTTCAAGATTCTTAACAGCTGTAGATGCTTCAAAATCTGAGTTGGCCTGTTGCAAAGCCCTTGTGTTCCTGCAGCTGTAACAAAATTCGTCTCTCTGTTTCTTCAGTGTTGATACTGGTGCCACGAAGCAGTATGGGCACAGCCATTCTACCATGGAGTTGATAGCTGACCTCGCTATACCCTTCATAGACAAGCAGTCCACATGCCACTCTTGATGACACTTAAATGTTAGTTAGCATGATATAATTGTGATTGATAGAGTTCATTGTTACAATCGTTCCGTTGATATTCATATCACATTCATCATTCTAAAACACTTAGTCAGAATTAACCCTGTGTGTGATAATTGCATCGTAACTCCACATTTAACCGGTGACTCTTTGCACTTTTAACACTCAACTATCTCAGAAAGGTTCAATAATCACATTGAGAAGCAGGACACACTCACAGAATGTAAATTCATCATTAGAGGTGCAAGAAATGAATATTTTGTGATTTCTGGCTCATATCTGCACAATCAACAAATATAAAGAGATGAATGACTAAATTATGTGATATTTGAATCTTTTTGGACCACATTTTAAAATTTGGTTAACTTTCATAGCATACTCCTTGAGATACAAGTATTTTAAAATGCTTCACACAATTTTGGCAGTGAAAAATCAATCTCTAGTGCCACCTTTTTATGAACGTGTCCAAATATGGATTGCTTTTCAGGTTTTCTTGAATCCTGACTTGTTTTCGTGGCACACCTGTGCATTTTAAGTTGTTGTGCCACTATAATCTATAATCTATAAGTTTAAATTGTTATTATTATTATTACTTACTATTACTATCATGATTGAACTATAAGCTGAAAAGCTTTCAGATCGATTTTTAACCACTTGATGTAATGTTTTTTTCTTGACTTGTGAAACAAGCGCGCCCGCAGTGGCGCGACAGCACATGGTTAGGTACAGCCTAACCACTAACTTGTAGCCGCTAACGGTTAACATCAGAGCCGCCGCGCGCGCCAAGTCCTGGGGTGCATACTCATAAACAATTAAACTTGGTCAAAGATATTTATATACAATTCCTAAATTAAATCAATAATCATGTAGATATGAGTATTCAACACTACTCGAGATCAAATATTTATTGGCCCATCAACGATACAGTCGCCGAAACAAAATCAAATGTTTGCTTTTTCGTTTCGGGAACTGTTTTGCTCTAACCAGAGCCCTTTCGCTTGCAGTAGCGCGCGACCGCCGTAGGCAAAAATTCAACTTGTATGAAACAAGCGCGTCACGCAGTACGCGTATACACATGGCTTGTGAAACAAGCGCGTCACGCAGTACGCGTATACACATGGCTATATGAAGGAACTGTTTGAACTCAATATTATATCCAACTAATCATACTTTATAATGGTTAAAAAACAAAGTAAAAAGATTTAACGCGATGGGCCGGCATTCGCAACCGCGAAAGTTTTGAGTACGACAAACGATGACACCACCACCAGCCCTTAATTGATAAGTCTTGTCATACGTTGTATGACCCGCCGCGCACGAAGTGCGCGGCTCCCCCTGTATCGTCATAGTGAAACGACCGTGGGGGTCGCAACGTGATACAAGAGAAGTCCATGGGATACAATTAGATTTGTAATTTCATATTGCCTATCACCTATGTTACTTTACATACACTGTTGATTCACGATGTCAATCCTTCGCAGCTCGGTGAGGCACAGTGGTGCATCTCGCCGATCTACCGAAGGATTGATGCATAACAACAAGACACGCGCTAAAGACGCGCATTTTCTGAGTGATGTTAACGATAGCTTTAAATTCACTGATGTCATTATTATTCAGCGTGACCGGTAATAGTTTAAAAATCAGAAGGAGAAAACACATGTATAAATTACTAAAAAAGGAGTATTACTTTACAGGATTGAATTTAAATATAGTCATAATAGATAAAAGAGGAATTTGTTTCCCTTTGAATCAATCGAACTAGATGAATTGTTGTAAATACTGAGATCAAACTATCAATCTACAGGCTATCGTCAAACATGTTGAAAGGCGTCATCTTCAGTGACATAATAGATAAGAGTTTATTAACTATCATGCCAACTTTAGAGACGGTAACCACATTAAACTAAAGTTTTCCCAATCAAAATAAAGGGTTTATGCAAAATAAAAGGTTTATGCACTAGACTGAGAGACAATTAACCTTATGCAATGCAGGTTAGTATAACTATAATATCGGACTGAGTTGAAGTTTCTGAGAGCATGATACCCCAAAATAAATATATGCCTGTGTCTGGCAATACCGTTCAGATGGCTTCCGAACTTGTGCGGATAAGATAATATAACAAATACAAATAAACTATATAATAACAATCTGAAAATTAATGTATCAGTACAGATCTTATACTCGAAATCAGGCACTTTCAAAACATTTCTCTTAAATTATCTTTCTTAACACCGTTCAATTGTAACTTTAAATTAAAATATTATGATGATCCGGACGATGATAAATATTAAATGGTAATCGATCATCGGCAGATGGATAATCGTTAATTATAGGTGTGCATAATTATTATTACAACTGATTATATTTATGGATTTCGGCCTGTCGATGCTGGAAGCTGATCAGCTAATCGTTAATCGTTACCATGTGACAAGAATAGTATGATGAACCTCCCAATCAGTATCTATGTATCAAAAGAAAATATTGATATAATTCAAATCGTCGGGAGCCCTTTTGAAACATCTCGAAGTTAGAGTGCAGAGTGCATGATTACTGATTATCAGCACGATTGGGTGAAACAAAGACGAAACCGTGTGTTGATTAGAATTAAAAGAGGAAGATATGTAGTGATAAATTGTGCACTCTTGCATTTAAGTTTTAATTGTTAGACTTGTTCGATGTAGGGCCTTTAATTTAACCTAATACTAATGCAGTTACTTAATACTTGGTAAGTCTAGGGAAAACAGGTGCTAGTTGTCGGAAATGAAATGGAGTCTGTTCCTGATCGAAGTTACATGATGCTGATAGATTTGATGCAGCTCAGCACTCAGCAGCCACTGTCTTCAAATAGAGTGTTCCAGTTCTGCAGTCTCAAATTTTTTCGCCCAGCTTTTCTTTTCATCGTGGTTATAGAAGACAGACCTGAAGAAATACTAGTATAATGATAATATAGGTAACATGTCCAGAATGAGTAAAATTGTATTATCGGCAAATTTACTTATGTGAAAACTCCCAACAGGGTGGCGCTGGCCCAGAAGTAACTGCACACAAGCAACCCTTTAATGATCACGCACGTAATTTGTGTGAAAATATGTAACTCATTTAACGAAGTCAGTGAAAAGAACCTACTTTATTTACCAATGGCGATTTTTTGCTTGTGATGAAGTAGTCCTCGCAAATGTGAGATATGTATGTAGTTTGTTTTTAAAAGTAGGATTGTAGTCATAGTCGATGTATAGCGACGGTAGTTTACCAGCAGCTCCCTGTACAAATAGAAATGTGGTTTTTATATAATATTACTAGTTAAATTATTGAGTACAATGCAGGAATAAAAAAATGTGTCTTAAATGTTTTATATTAAATGTGTTATAATTATATTAACCACCTTATATTCGTATAATATGTACTCATAAACAATGATAGTCCCAATTGTTTTTAATTGCCTATAATTTAAACCTTCTTATTAAATAATTTAGATGACTGTGTCTGATCTAAAATTGCACGAGAAATAGATAAAATTAGGTCTCAGACAGAACTCGACCGGGATACCGGCGCAGCCGGAATACCGGCTGGTATTTGGCGATTTTGTACCGGTATACTGGTACCGGCCGGGATTTTGGTTTTAGCCGGGATTTTTCCAAAATAAATTCAGTTTTTCTCAACGTTAATTTGAGTCCAAAATTAACAAATCTGTGAACATTTTCCTAAAACATTTTGATGAAATCATTGAACAATGGAGACTGGAGTCAATCTATATTTAACATAATCATGGGTGTACGAATTATGGACTTCTTTCTGACTTATGACTTAATTATTGTGACTAAGTGTCACGGCTCACGGTCTTGTGTTACCGAGGGACAAGTAAAACAGAGTTCTCCGGGTAAAGACAGCATTAATAAATGCTATTCAGTATTCATCCTATTCAATTATTCAGGTAAGGTGATGTAAACTGTAAAGTGATAAGCTCCAACGTCAAACACCATGTTCAATTAAATAAGTTTAAGTAACCAATACCAGATCACAGGATTTTTATAGTTACGGAGACTGTTGGAAACGATGCAAACCAGGATCGGACTCCTATCAGAAATAGTCGACCACGGTCCAGCCTCCCTCAAACTCAAATGCCCTACCACTACCCCAGACCACATCCACCTCTTCAGCCAGGAACAGCGCTCCCACTATACCACTACCAGCAGTTCCTACCGCCTCAGAGGATACACTGCACGTGCCCGTTATTCCTCATGCCTCGTCTTAAATGTCCAGTCCATGAATCCTAGTGCATCAAGTGCGAGTAGATGGGAAGTGCCAAAAATCTCAGCTCTTATTCAGGAGAAATCCAAAAACCACTCGTTACCGTTTATTGCACTTACGGAAACGTGGCTCAAGTCCTACATGTCAGACAAATACAAAATGTGCATCACCTCTTTCTCCTGCTGAGCAGAACCTCCCCCTTAAAAGTAAACAAATCTGCATCGCCTCCCAACGACAATCCAGATATATTAAGCAGCAGAGACAATCATTTAAGGAGACTTCGATATCTATCAGGATCATGATTATACTGCCGTGAGAACTCAGCACTTCAGGATGAATCATATAATATTTGGTTTTCTCGATTTCATTCATATTTAGACAGAAGTCCGTGTAGATAATTGGTTATAGAATAATTGGATATAATTTTATGCGAAGTTGTGTCTGCGAAAATATACGTGTGAACTGGTCATCCCGCAAATGCTGAAAAAGTAGATGTTACCTATCATAAAATAACCGCTCGCACCGTACACGACATCGAGTTGTGACTGCACGTTTACAAATTCCTTATCATAATGATTTGTTGCCATGGCAACCGAAACTCCATCGGAAGATCGGCCTGTAAGGTATAATCATGATAATACACAGTATCAAAACATTGCCATATCATAGCAATTAGCAACATTCCAGAGATTAGATTATGTGTGTGTAAGAAAATGTATGTTATAGTATTATACAGTCTGCTAGAACATTCCGTTTACACATGGTAAAATAATAATCATGGTGCCTGGTGGCCGATAACAACTTGTTTAATTTATCTCCGAATTACACACAAATTTCTGAAAGTTTCGTAGACTTAAATCAATTACAGAGGGTGTGGCTATTGGCCAGCCCCTCTATTTCACTATTATGGTTGAAACTATAAGAATACAGATTATATTATTACAGTGATTTTACAAAAGTCGAAACAGTAAACACCAATTTGTAGGATAGTTTAAATCACACCAAAATTGGTCCCAGAATGCAATGAAATCTGATGGCGTCTTTTCAGTGAAAAAGAGGCCACACCCTCTGTAATTGATTAAAGTTTACGAAACCTTTAGAAAATGAGTTATATAACTTGCAACTTAAACTAGGATAAATTGAGTATTTATACTCAATTTATCTTAGTTGCATGAGTAATATATATATACTCTCATTTTTTCAGAGCAAACGTAATTTAAATGGCCAAACACAATTCAATAAAATTTGGCTCGATCCGATTATCCAAACTATCAAATAAATGCGAAAATGAACCTTCTTTTGAAAAAAATGAACACAAATATGTTTCGATTTGACAAATTTCTCGAACCAGTGGTGGTAGTAAGCAGGAGGTGACCGGGACATGATTTCAGGCCTGACCGGGACCGGGATACAAAATGTGACTTGACCGGGACCGGGACCGGGACCGGGACCGGGACTGAGATTATCAATTTACCGGGACCGGGACCGGGACCAATAATTTCTGGGATTTCTATCTTACCGGGACCGGGACCGGGACCAACAATCCAATTTTACCGGGATGACCGGGATGACCGGGACCAAAACTGGTATTCTCATATTGAAAGCTGCAACTTTCATTTACATTATAATTGAACAATTTGAATAAGTAATAACTAGAATATTAAATTAGAAAAAACTAGTAAAAACCCGTCAATATGGGGCATGGGCCTAATGTACTACACCAATAATGTTCATGTACTGATTACTCAAGTTCACCCTCATTCCTCATTCCTCAATCAATGATCCCTCAAATTATTCAACAGTTTCATTCTCCAATTCCAATTGACAATTGGGCGTAGCCCGAGTTGAAAACTTGATGTTACTTTGCACTTATGAGTTATGTAACGATATTAGTTACCTAAACTTGTTTAGCAATTTTAAGCATTGTTTTATTTGGCTCAGAGGTTGTTTAAAGATGAAATTCACAATGAATGAAAGTAAAAACTTAAAATCACAGTGAATGTAAAAGATCCCGGTCAAAATCCCCGCTAATTTGAGTGATTGACCGGGACCGGGACCAAGAATCCTGAATTAACCGGGACCGGGACCGGGATCATAAATCAGCATTTGACCGGGACCGGGACCGCGACCGGGATGAAAAATGTGACTTGACCCGGTTCCGGGAATCCCGGTCACCTCCTGAGTAGTAAGTCATACCAGAACAAATTATTTCAATTGGGCACTCAGTGACTGAGCTATTAAGGCCAACGTTTGCACACTGACTTTTGGCCCACCCTGTATATTTATAATATACGGCTGGAAAAAATGTAACTGGATATCTGCCACAATGCTGCTATTATTAAGGTTAAAGTAACATTTAGCACATAAAGAAGTCTGGTTTGCTAGGTTTTAATTGGTCGTATAATAACAAATAAAAATGAGTTAAGACTACAAAAACGGTCAATAGAACCTAATTATAATACCTGTATCGAGAACTCGACTTGAATGCACTGATAGCATTGGTACTAACATTCTATCAAATTATGTCATATCTTGAGACTTGATAGCTGCCTGAAACAGTTTTGAGTCAACATTATCGTGATATTCTAGAAATTGAAACCAATTCTCAACTTTAAAAAAGCAGATTTCAATAAATGCCATAGAATTAAATTCTACCTTTTTAAATTCTAAGAATTTGTTGATTTATTAAAATTCTGTCTCAAAGTCTCAATTAATATATAAGGGTACATGCAATGTAGTTCGACACGCACTGTAGACTCACTTATTGGGTTCGTGCTAGATGCTGTGTACGCCACCCTCTTAACCCCCTCTATGGTGAAGATGAGGATGGTAAGTGCAAGTATAGTAGTGTGAGGAGAGGATGGGTATCATTTAGCACATTTTTGCTGTAGGTGTAAAGTAGCTCTTAGTCAAGGAGTATATAAATGACTGCACGACAAGGTTCTGCAACAGATCTCTGAACATGTTATCTTGTGAGCGCCGAGTGAACACTTATAAGAACAAGGCCAGCGATGAAAGACAGTATCATTGACTTAGTCCCTGCTGGGAGGAAAAAAGCAGGTACAGACGACCGAAAGGAGTCGTGGTTTGGGATCCTGAGTGGGTCTCGATATTGGATAGTGCTCTTATATATCGGACCTTATGATATTCTCAAGGTCACCAAGACGGCACAGTCTTATGGCGGGAGGTAACGGTACCATCTAAAGAACAGATTGCTGAATCATACAAGTAAAAACTCTACCGGTACAGCAGTCTTACAGCAGACTGAGATTCAAGCGAAAGAATTGTGCTGTTATAATTATGCGGTTAAAGTTCTAGCACCGGGAGTGGTTGTTCACGGTTTGGAGAGAGCTGAGTAGGCTAGTACGGGATAGAAGGGAAGAAGCAGCTCACTGTTCCAGATGGATCTACTTCTTATCAAGGAAGAAGGAGTGGTAGGTATAGTAAGGAAGATTGGAGCCTGAGAGTTAACTTAACATCTAGAGGTACCACAAACTTTATCTCGTCGCCAATTGCGAGCTTTAACGGGTTTCCTCAAGTGACTCGATGGTTTAATTGTGACAAATCATGATACGAACTTTGATGAACCCATAATAGTATAGTGCAATAATACTATGATAGTATTCTCATAAGTTCTACCCTTGCAACCGAGTACAATGTACATACTAAGTGATATCAAGCTGCAATCTAAAATTTATTAATTGAATCTCAAAATAACTTCAAATCTTACGTACCTAACAATTGCAACATCGTTTTGTCGTTGGAAGTGAGAAATGAAATACATTAAATTTTAATCCAATTCTGCGAGAGAAGATTTGCCCAGACAGCTGACAAGAATGTATTACCATACTTCCTGTAAATGTGGTAGTTATTAGGTCATATCAAACTTGGAAATTATGTCAAAGTTTTTCTCAGTCTCTGGTGTCAATCACCAGTAGAGTGCCCAGCCGCACCAAAACAACCTGCGATTTTTACGTGGGAAACATCGTATAATACACATGCTATACACTCTAGTTTCATAGCAGCTACTGATATCATGCGGCAGTATTATAAATAAGCATACAAATTCAGCGCAAAAAATTGTAAAGACGACACAAATTCATGCAGGATGTTAATAAATGTGTCCATGTTGAACTCAAACTCCGACAGAATAATATATCAAATCGGATATATTATTATTAATCAAATGGTATCTGCTCATGTTCCGTCTATATAAACTACAAAACTTAATAAATTAGTGAAGTTCTGAAACAAAGATCACGACTAGGTTTTATCAAAATTGAAAAGAAAACCGATCGAAGTGCACTAGAGAGACAGTTTAAGTTTAAAGGGTCATCATTACTAAAATCTCTTCCTAGCTCCTAGCAATCAAGTTGTTAATCCTAGTTCTACACCTAAACAAGTACAAAATTACAGCCTTACAATTTGAAATTTTTCGATATCCAGCTCAACATAAGACTTCGATACCAATAATGGGTACATACCGATGATCGGTGTTCGTAAATATGTGATTATTTATAGTATTGAACTTGAAGTTTAAAATCTTCCTAATTATGTAAGAATAACAAAAGGAAACACGTACTAGTGTGCTGTTACGAAAAACAACTATTTAATAAAATAAATGAACGGCATTCGAATACAAAATTAAAAATGCAGATACCAACGTAATCGACAGACAAACTCAGGAAATGAAGATTTCGTTGTGAAACGAGCTATATATAAAGCTATAACGTAGCGCTCGACTCCAGTCTGGACCAAAATTAAGTCGCGTTCGTAGGAAATTGACCACCAGCTGCTGGTGGTTCGAATGTTGGTTTGCACACTACTGTGGTTGCGAGAAGAATTATTTGATGCGCGGCGCGACCCAGTAGTGCATCGCGCTACAACATACACTGCTTCTAGTTTAGTAGTTCTATTTTTGTTTTAACGGGTGATACTCGTAAATATCTGTTCCATCGACGAGATATCTGGACCGTCGAGAGATATCTGGACCGTCGACGAGTCCAACTCGGCGCGTGTCCTGGTAGGTTGTAAACGTACAATCCTTGGCCTTATTCAATGCGAGCTTGTATAGAGGAGAGGCTATCAGTCCATATAGGAAGAGACATCTTCATGTATGTATCTATATAGCTCTTATCAACTTTTTACATGAGCCAGTCCAGAGCAAAATCAAGTGATCATTTTGAGTAAATAAACATTAGTACATCCCTGAATCTGATTAGAATATATGCACCCCCTAATCTTGCTCCTTGACACTAGAATTATTATTCTTAAAGCATGCATATATCTTTGAGAAAGCAAACAAAACATAATGATGATATATATACTGTCATTTCTAGGCACTATCCGTCGCGGAGTCGAGTCCGCGGCGGAGCCGCCGGACTCCGAGCGGACTCCGAGCGGACTCCGGCGGAGCCGCCGGACTCCGAGCGGACTCCGGCGGTGCTCCGCCAAAATGTATTTACAGTGGACTCGAGTACATTTTGGCGGACTCCGAGCGGCTCCGCGGCGGCTCGGCGGAGTGTCCGCCGCGGACAAAGCCACTAGGCGGACTCCGGCGGAGTGCTTGGCGGACTCCGCCGGACCTCTCCGCCAGACTTGAATCCGGCGGAGTCCGGCGGAGCTTGGCGGACTCCGCCAGCTCGGCGGACTCCGCTCGGAGTCCGCCGGACTCCAACAGAGTCCACTGACTTCCGACCTCCGTCTTCCGACCCTCGGCTAAATTTGTCACGTGACATACAACATGGGATCGTTGCTAGCGTCGAGATTGTCTTAACCCTGCCTTAGTCAGTTGAAAGTCTGATAGCATATGTTCCGTTTGATTTGACCAAACTAATGCCTTTCATTGCTTTATAGCATTTTGCAATATTGTGGTCAGATGAAAAGGTCGCTAGTGATAAACCTTAACCATTACCCTCACAATGTCAATAGTGTACAACTCTAGTCCTAACTTTGACCCTATAATGTATAAACGTTGACCCTAACCCTCCACCAAACCGTCCGCAGCGAAATATCAATGTCATTGACTGGTCACGTGACCAAAACAATTTTTGTCATATTATCTCATATGGGGAAGCGTTTTTAGCAAGCAAAAATACGTCGACCATCACAGGACGACGCCAGCCAGCACTCTCTACGCTCTTCGAGCTCCGATCGTCCTGTGACGAAGTAAGGACGAAGCCTGAGGTCCTCAGGTAACATCGACCACCGATTGAAAATTCAAAGATTTTTTGACATAAAGGTCAAATGTAAAACTAAAATCTTGATGTTGATTGATTGACGACGTCAATTTTTGAGCACAGCGCGAGCGCATGCGTGATGCGGAAAAGGACCGCGTAGCTAGTCAAGATGTTGATAAATATTTGGCTTGTGGCGCGATGTGTTGCTTTAACTATAGCCCTCTCGCTTGCAGTAGCGCGCGACCGCCGGAGGCGGAAATGACCTGGTTAGCTAGGTAAACGCGATGTGCCTTGTAGGATGAAATCCTACTAGCTGACGCCATTCGCCATTCGCCATTCGCCATTCCCAACATAGCAGAACTATTCAGACCACTAGAGAGTGTCTTAAGACACAAACTGATACCAGCACTCGTGGGCAGATAAGTATAATGAATAAATTGTGTAGAAATTAATAAATGTGACTGTGAGTGTGACATTGTGACATGTACATTTGCATTTGCAATTTGGGTACGTGAGCCGGCTCGATCCACGTGCGCGGCGCCCCCGCGCCCATTATGCTTACATCTCCAATTTCAATTGCAGTGTGGTGCTTGCGTGGCGCGGCGGGTCGGGTACTCATGTACTTGATTATTGAGAGTACCCCATCTTACGAACGATAGATGAACTAACAATATATTTTGAAGTTTTTTTTTTGAAGTATATTATATGTATTGATTATTCTGTGGCAAATAAAATTCTCTTTTTCTTAAATTCTCTTTTTCTTAATTCTTGTTCATTGAAATATTACACGATTTACACGATACACGATTTTTTTTTACACGATTAGAAAATTTATTTGTTATACTGGAATAATAACAATTTTAAAATATAAAATAAGTCACTTCCCTCTGAAGTAGAACAGATGATGGGAGAGCTTCAAACATGGCGATGGAGGGAAGCGGTGTCTCACCGCTGGGAGGTAAATTAATACCCGTATCGCGATGGTAAAATTTTATGATATGAGATCTCAAGTAAAAAATAACACAAAAAATAAAAAGTGAATGTTGTCAGTGTAGTGAAATCGGAGGCAACATTAATAAAGACGTATACACTTAAACCGTTACAATTATAGTCCCTATCTTGTTTTAAATACTCACAATAAAATACACACAAAAAACACACAAACGTCCCCAAAACATTAACTTCAATTTATATTTCCCTAGTTGAAATTAACTTATTTTATGAAATTGATACATTCGAGAAGATATCGTGATTACATGGTAGCCATCCATGATCCCCATTTAGCCCTAGGTTTTGTATATGAAGCAAATGGTTCTTAAATCTCTTTTTAAATAGTGAAATTGACAAAATATGATACGGTACATCATGATCAAGGAGATAATTTAAAATTTTGGATGCATTAAAAACAAAATTATTACCGCCAGCGAGGAGCCGCAGCTGCGACTGCAAGCCGTGTTACCCACTTCCCTGTACTGTATTGTGTATTGTGATCAGCATGAGTTTAATCAAAGTAATGTGTATCACTCGCTTCACTCGATCCGAAATTAAAGTATATAATCCTACAACGCTAAGCTAGTAATAGAGTTTTATGAAAGCACTCTGGCCAAGTCAGTGGATTCTTTTTACCTAATTTTTCCTCATCCCATTAAGGAACGCGCGCTGGGTAAGAAGAAACTTAGCCAGAGTGGAAGTCGGCGCCCTCATTAAATTTTTGGAGAAAATCGCTCGCCAAAATTTGTTGGACCAGGACGATGTCCTAGCCTGGCAGCTCATTGCGCGGCGCGTCGCAACGAGCTTCGTTGTTTGTCGACGTGCGACGAGCAACGAGAAAAATTGTGTGGCGCGTCGAGTGGCACATCTTAACGGGGGATACGCGTATAAATTTCGATCGCTGACGTACAGCGAGCAGCACAGCTGCGAATGGCGTCAGCTAGTAGGATTTCATCCTACAAGGCACATCGCGTTTACCTAGCTAACCAGGTCATTTCCGCCTCCGGCGGTCGCGCGCTACTGCAAGCGAGAGGGCTATAGCTATAGTTAGAGCAACATATCGCGCCACAAGCCAAATATTTATCAACATCTTGACTAGCTACGCGGTCCTTTTCCGCATGCGCTCGCGCTGTGCTCAAAAATTGACGTCGTCAATCAATCAACATCAAGATTTTAGTTTTACATTTGACCTTTATGTCAAAAAATCTTTGAATTTTCAATCGGTGGTCGATGTTACCTGAGGACCTCAGGCTTCGTCCTTACTTCGTCACAGGACGATCGGAGCTCGAAGAGCGTAGAGAGTGCTGGCTGGCGTCGTCCTGTGATGGTCGACGTATTTTTGCTTGCTAAAAACGCTTCCCCATATGAGATAATATAACAAAAATTGTTTTGGTCACGTGACCAGTCAATGACATTGATATTTCGCTGCGGACGGTTTGGTGGAGGGTTAGGGTCAATGTTTATACATTATAGGGTCAAAGTTAGGACTAGAGTTGTACACTATTGACATTGTGAGGGTAATGGTTAAGGTTTATCACTAGCGACCTTTTCATCTGACCACAATATTGCAAAATGCTATGTTGTATGTCACGTGACAAATTTAGCCGAGGGTCGGAAGACGGAGGTCGGAAGTCAGTGGACTCTGTTGGAGTCCGGCGGACTCCGAGCGGAGTCCGCCGAGCTGGCGGAGTCCGCCAAGCTCCGCCGGACTCCGCCGGATTCAAGTCTGGCGGAGAGGTCCGGCGGAGTCCGCCAAGCACTCCGCCGGAGTCCGCGGCGGACCGGAGTCCGCCTAGTGGCTTAGTCCGCGGCGGACACTCCGCCGAGCCGCCGCGGAGCCGCTCGGAGTCCGCGGCGGACTTTAAAGTCCGCTCGGAGTCCGCTCGGCTCCGCTCGGAGTCCGCCAAAATGTACTCGAGTCCACTGTAAATACATTTTGGCGGAGCACCGCCGGAGTCCGCTCGGAGTCCGGCGGCTCCGCCGGAGTCCGCTCGGAGTCCGCTCGGAGTCCGCTCGGAGTCCGGCGGCTCCGACGCGGACTCGACTCCGCGACGGATAGTGCCATAACTATGATAGAATTTATGTGTAACAAATATCATAGCTTGTAAATAAATTAAAGTATAGTCTATGTTTAGAGTACACTACAATGTAGACGTACCCTAATAGTAACTGAATCACAAAAGTTTCGCTGTCAAATCTGATTGAAATTAAAAATTAAAGTAATTTCAAAGTCCATCAATGTTTCGATTGTAAAGATCAACTTTCCATCGAATAAACCATAAAATTCAAACAATGACATCTGAACTGAAATTGAGTCTACTCTAAAAATTATGCAACAATCTGTGGTTCAAAATGTGTTTTATAATTAAAGGTTATTAATCATATTCTAGAGTTTAGCTGTTTCATCAACTTTGATATACGTGTAAGCAGCTCGTGCTGGGTACAGTCTCCATGCAATAAACATGCAGATAGCACCTGCTATGCGGAATCCCAACTGACTGACCGTAAACGTCACTATCAAACTGAAATTAGGTTAGCATCAGTGGTTAAAGAAGTGCAAATATAAAATGGCATTTGTTAGTCTATATCATGCCTTGGATGTTCTTTAAACTTTTAGAAAAATCGCTCCTTAGCTGTTTCTTCGGGACTTCATGTAGCTGCACACACTAAGACATCAGGGTTCTGAGAAATCCATGCTGAATTTCTCAGATTCAAAAATAATTTTTTATACATTTTCAAATTCAAGAATTCTCAAAAATACTCATGATGGCCCCTGTGACACTATAACATGCATGGTCTACACTTCTCAGTCTCTGCATTGTACAATTTTGATGTGTGTGGTTTGCCAAACGACAGTGAGAATTATCATAATAAAATAATCTGTGGTGGTGTCATTCACTCATTTCAATAAAAGTTAAAAATATGAACTGTTAATACTTTAACTAGTGCCATTCTTTAAAAAAGTAAGAACTAAGAAACAGTCTTGGTACACATACTCATGGAGATCGTAGAGCCAGCAGCTTCCTCCACCTCTCCACACTACGCAGTAGTTGTCAATGATAGCTCCAAATATAATGGGTCCTAGTAGGAACCCAAACCCACGTGTAAAGAACTGCTTCATGCCTTGTGTCGCTGACCTGTCAATCTCGGGAACCACTCTGGGAATCGTGCAAGATTAGTAATCAAAATTTAGCCAGGGTAAAAATCAGGTCACAATTGTCTCTCCTTTGTAGAATTAAACCATTCTTTGAGGAAATTTATGAGGAATTAAAAACCTCATATTGTGTTAGTCTACTCTTTTTACAAATTCGATATCTGCCGAGCAATTTTTCTCACCTAAGATATGCCACATTTACAGCAGGGTATTGACTAATAAAAATTATAACCCCAAGTAATTGCTGAACTATGAAAACAGTCCATTTCTTTGTTGAACAGGAATCCTCTGCGGGACAGGCCCCTGGGACTAAATCAGCCTGACTACACTGACAATTCTGATAGATCCCACTACTTTCCTGCAATATATTAAGGAACATAAATAATCTAGCAGTTTCTGATGAATGAGGTGCAAGTATGAAACATTCAAATTACCAAGAACTGTTTAAGTTACAATAAAGAGCTAAAAGTTACGTTATATGAAGAACAGCCAGCATGGCAGGGGGAGAAGTAGGTTATCATATTCTCCAGATCACAAACGGGCTCGTAGAAATCTGTTGAGCAACTACATATACCATTGCACATGTCTGTCAAGTTCCTGCTTCCCTTGCTGGGGTGAATGTTTTACTGTACAACTGTTTTAGATTTTTAATAATTGCTAGTATGCTTAAGTTAAGGAGTTCAATGAGATTTCAATTTCAAAAATTGTCAGATTTATTGCTCTTACTTCCATTCCAAAGAAGGGTTAGTTGGGTAGGGAACTGTTATACCAGCCACAATGTCAGTGTTACAGTGGTACAGTGACATGAATGGTCCAGCCAGGGTTACAAACTGGGTGACTGCAGCGAACAGCACACACGTTTTTCCTGGATAATATGGCCATGAATGATCACGACTACCGTTGATGATAGTCCACTGAATTTTGCATTAGGTAAAAATTGCTCGCCGGAACATAAGAGGGGCCATATTAAATAATAAATATAAATTATTTTACACATAAGGCCACTAACATTTGTGTGTAAATGGTGCTAACTTCTCTTTGAAATGATTACAATCTTGTATCGAAATTTTGCATTCAATTTACCAGTTCTTAAAACTAAATATTTAAAAATTGTTAAATTGAATCGGCAAATCATCCACGTTTAAAACTCAGCACCGCCAAATAAAAGTATGTGGTGTCATTTAAAATTCCATTTAAGTACACAGTCATTACCTGATGGGTTGAATTTTCCCATGTAAAGTCCACCAAGAGCCAATCCTACGACTGTCCCAACTGTTCTTAAAATCCCAATAAACATCCCCGTTTCTGAATACGATATCCTGTGATGAAACTGTTCTAGAATCCTCTATTGTTCCAGATATCACGGTATTGATATTAATTTCATTTAAAATGTCTAATGCATATGATGTATCATAACCTCAATCAATTGTTTCGATAAAAATAGTTGGTAAGCAAATGAAGAAATGACTCATCATGTGCATAATGATTGTGGTGATATTGTTGAGCAGCTTTACCTGAGATCAGGTGGACAATATAACGACAGATGATTGGTAGAAGGTGAGCTAGTATCGAAGTAGTGCTACAATCACATGCACTGTTAAACCATAGCGGGAGATATTAAAACGTGATCATAAAATTTCACTACGCTCAAGCTCAATTATAGTGGAAGTGTCTTTTTTTCATATCGATACTTTTTCCCCCGACTTACTTGAACAGGTCTGATAATAATTTAGTATCATATGGCATGGACGAGAGAAAGATGTTGTTAAGAGCTTCTCCTGCTAGGAGAAATAGTAGAGCCTTGTTTTTCATAAGTCGTTTCACAGTGGGTAACAAGTCCTTTATAAGCTCCTTGAATGATCGGTTCAGTTCAGAGTCCTTTTCTTGCTGACTTGCCTCCCCGCTATCTATCTTCTCTTGTAGAACTGCCTTTAATGTTACTGAGTTTGCTTTATTTTTTTCAGTATATTTAACTGTAAATTTTAAAAATAAATTTCTCTGTTACTATTTGATTACATAGAACTTAAAATAAATATCCCCATCAAACCTTGGCTGCTGGCATCTGCGTAGGGAACAGTATTAAAGGTATACCAGAAAGAGCAAGCAAGATTCCAGGTGCTAGATACCCCATCCACCATGCGCCCACCCACTGTCCACTTCCCAGTGTCACCCCATCTGGGGGTGTACCCAAGGTGACATACTGTGTCAGGAGATATGCTCCAAACACAAAAGATACTGAAAACCCTAGCAGATTGATGACATTATTAACAGCGACAGATGGACCAAGTTTCTTCTTTGTCATCACTTCATCTAGATATGTCAAACCACAAATTGCTTGAGGTGATCCTATACCCTGATTTGGAGGTAATTTTGTTCAGATATAGAAAATGTTAATAGTTGTCATGTTTTATGATACGTTGAAAGGAAAATTCATACATCTAAATAAGATGGTTACTAGCCTGCTCAATTTTTGTTGTTGATATTTTTCCTTTTTACCTGCAATATTCCTGCCAAGAAGAGGATCCAGAACAATTTATTATTCTGAACAGCATAAAACATTGAGTCCACCACGGAGAGGTTGATTGATATGTCATCTCCCCCACCCGGGGTACAGAGGGCCAGGGTTTCTTCCTTTGTTCCCATTATAGATGTCGTCACGTTGTTTGATGGTTCTGGAAGCTAAGATGATAAGTTGCTCATTTGAGATTATGGAAATACTATGCCACTATTTACAATTATAGGATTTATTAGAACAATTAACAAATGTTATTATGCCACTATAAATGAGAAATTTTCAATGAAACAAGAAATTTTTAGCACATTTGACAGAGTCAGCAAATTTATAATAGTTCACTAAAATATAATGCCCATATTATGGTGTATGAATTTGTCCTTGACTGCTAATTAGACAGTAGAAGGACAGCCAACTAACAAGTAACGGGGCAAGGGATGTGCAGGCCTGAAAGCTTTAGCACACAAACACCGAAATGCTAGTTCGGATGAATTTGGAAAGACAAGGCTCATATTTGGACCAGATAACAATTGTTGGCGGAGATAAAGGGTTCTGTTTAGGGTATTTATTATGGATTGCTGTCTTGTTGTGACAGCAACTACACACTATACGGCATTGTGTTTGGATCAAGCGTATGATGTGTTATAGGAATTAGAATGAGTAAGGCTCAACGAGCCCTCTTAGATTGACTTCAAACCCGAATAAATAATTACATTGGAGGCTCACTATACTTACCACTTACCATACGTCTTAATATCGAGTTCTCAATAATTTGTTCATACCTTGACAAAGAGCTGTGTACCACTTTGCAACAGATTTGCTATCAAGTTGATTATCACTCCAAAAAGTAGCCACCTCATCTTTCCTTTGCTGGCAAAATGCCCGAATATGAACGCCACAACAAGACCAGACAAGTCATTTGAGATGAGAATCAAACCTATATGGGATTCAGATGATTTCATATTTGATTCAAGGAGGTGTTAAAATAAAATTTCAAACCCCGGCTCATCATCACCAGTATAACCTTTTTAAATTTGTATAGTAAGAGTGTTAAATAAAATAGTCAAAACAGCTTATACCAACGATTCCTTACCAATTTGCTTTGAATTCAAGTTGAAGAGTTGCTGGAGGGTGGGTATCAGCACTTGGTTCATACCCAGAGTTGTGGATATTGCGAAAGAGGATATGGAGAAGAGGACCAGGTACATATTAGGAGTGTTGAATATCTGAAACAAAACAATGTTACAATTTCTACTCACCCTCGCTGACTTATAATAAATAATCAATGACGAATGTGTGTTAACTCTGTCATTTTCTGAACAGATATAGATTGACAACAGGTTGCCAATTCCAAATAAACATTATTTTTTCACCTAAAATTTGATTTTCATCCAAACCTTTAAGAAAGATGGTCTCCAGCCCCAGAGTCCGCAATCTGTTACTCGTGGAATATTCATTTCAATTTCCATGATCTGTTGAATTGCTAAGAAATAACATAAAATTAAGTAAGTTTAGTAGCGTAGTTTTCACAATTAGAATTATGTAAATTGTGAAAGGTAGAGTATTACCATTGAAGCTAAAACAAATGAAGCTCAACAATAGCGCATAAATACTATATCAAGGTTGAATTAACCGCCGCCGCAAGCAACTTACCCGCAAGCATCCTACCCTCCTCCACCATCTTAACTACTACCAGCATCTAACCCGCCTACCTTCCGCCAGTATCCTACCCTCCGCAAGCATCTTACCCTCCTCCACCTTCTTATCCACCTCCGCAAGCTACCCACTCTCCTCCACCTTCTTACCCACCTCCAGGGTCCTACCTGCCTCGAGTACTCGACACGGACACACCAACCCCTTCTGAATGTAATGAAGCTTCTCATCCTCAATATAATACTGTATATTAACTATAATAGAACGAACTTTGACTCTACTAAGAGTATGTGGACTGGTAAAATAAGTCGTCGAAAATCAAAATGTAACTTTGTGTAGTGTGTACAATCGGATTCATGGATACTATAATAGAAACCATTGATTTCATTTTATACATTAATTTTAGCGCAGGTGATATCATATTTAACCAATTTAATACTTTAGCATTATAAGTTTAAATAGTTGAATACACTTTTCTCTTAACAGTATTTGCTTTGATTTACTCTGAACGTTTATTCTTTTCGACATTTGGCAGTTTAATTAAACGAACATTGTACATACTTATTACTTATTCTACAGATTGCATCGTGGTTGGGGAATTTGATAGTTAGGCCAATAAAACTAGTTCGACTTTGAATTTCTTATTGCTGATGTACGATTTAAAGTTGATGAACCTTAATTAATACCTTTTTACTTGTTTGTAAATGAAATTATTGTAAATTTCAGAAGATTGATGAAAACTGACTGAGTTAAACAGTAGATGATAAGACAAGTTTACGTGTGTTCTCGGAGTAGTGTGAGTTATGGGTTGTGTTTGAGCTGAAAGTGGGGAATTCGCTGATTATTCGACAATCAGACCAAAAGTATTAAAACCTGTATTTTCTAATCGAGACAGAGCGGAGGGATTGCTTTATTTTATCAAATTGTTCGTTTTGTTCGAGTAGGAGTTGGATTTCCCAGAACTTGAGAGCGTGTGACTATTGTATAGTTTCCTTCCACACGGACGGGAGATGCGCTGCAAATTTTACTCCTCAGTTGGAATAAAACTTGCTTATTTTATGTCTAGTATATTTATAGCATTTTATAGATCTTTCTATGGAAGTGGTTTCCTTTTTGAAGATATTTCACGTCCTGTCTTTATACTTTTGAGGAAGTAGTCGACAAAACATGCTACATAATTATCATAAATCTTCAAAATACACTCCTTAATTAATATATTTTTCATAATGTGTATTTTACGACCTGCTTGACAAGCCCATCACAAAATAAGGCTCATAATTGTGCCATATTTATCTAAGGATTAATACCTAACAAATATGCACAACATAATTGTGGGTACGCAATGCAATACTATTTGACACACCTGTGACCTAGACCACCTTTTCAGATTCAGAAATGCCACTAATCCCCAGTTCGAGTGTGATTTTGGCGGGATTTCTCGCTCAAGTTGCTTTAGCAAAGATACTGTTTGCAGTGAGATTTGCAGATATCGAATATCTATATCCCGCGGATGTAGCGGGGATCTACTGGTTCCTGCTTATATGGCTGGCAGTAGGAGCGGGAGTCTTAACAATCATGAAAAATAAAGAAAACAAAGTTAAGGACTTCCTGAGCGTATCTATTGGATCCTTCATTCTCAATCTTAGTAGCGTTTATCATGGTTGCACTACAATTCAGTGGACGTTTGCGACCTCTTATTGGGATGTCCTAAAGTACTACACATATTGCACGATCCCGGTTATGGCTTTGGCTTCTCTTCTCGTTACACTGCACATCCTAAAAGAGCCACAAGAATACCCAGAGGATTTCAAGCTGCCTCGACCAGTAATAATTCTTCTAGGGGTGTGTGTTCACATTACTATTGGAAAGTGTATCTTCGCTGCTGGAGGATATAGTGGTCTTTGCGGAATTGCTTCCTGGATAGTGCTATTGTTGGTGTCAGTCGTCCTTACAATGTTCACCTTCTTAAAAACTTCCGAGAAATCCAGGTTACTTCGATCATTGTTTACATTTGGCGTCTCATTCGTCATCAACCTTAGTTCAGGAATGGCGGGCAGCAGCAGCTTCGAGATCATGTGTTCTTGGGCATATACTGGGGCATACACTTATCTCACATTGCTCATTACCATCGGAGCTGCTGTGACTCTCGTGATCATGTTTCTGAAGAAGGATCAAACAGCTCAGGGTGTTGTTGTTGCTCAAGCAACTGTCCCTCAAGCATCCTACCCTCCGCCTCAAGCAACTGGCCCTCAAGCATCGTACCCGCCGCCTCAAGCAACTGGCCCTCAAGCATCCTACCCGTCGCCTCAAGCAACTGTCCCTCAAGCATCCTACCCGCCGCCACAAGCGACTTACCCTCAAGCATCCTACCCGCCACGTCAAGCAACTTACCCTCAAACATCCTACCCGCCGCCACAATCAACTTACCCGCAAGTATCCTACCCGCCACCAACATCCTACCCTCCTCCACAAGCATCCTACCCTCCTCCACAAGCATCCTACCCTCCTCAACAAGCATCCTACCCTCCTCCGCCATCTTAACTACCACCAGAATCTAACCAGCCTACCTTCCGCCAGCATCCTACCCTCCGCAAGCTACCCACCCTCATCCACCTTCTTACCCACCTCCGCAAGCTACCCACCATCCTCCACCTTCTTACCCACCTCCGCAAGCTACCCACCCTCCTCCACCTTTTTACCCACCTCCGCAAGCTACCCACCCTCCTCCACCTTCTTACCCATCTCCACAAGCTACCCACCCTCCTCCACCTTCTTACCCACCTCGATAAGCTACCCACCCTCCTCCACCTTCTTACCCACCTCCGCAAGCATCCCACCCTCCTCCACCTTCTTACCCACCTCCGCAAGCTACCCACCCTCCTCCACCTTCTTACCCACCTCCGCAAGCTACCCACCCTCCTCCACCTTCTTAGCCACCTCCGCAAGCTACCCACCCTCCTCCACCTTCTTACCCACCTCCGCAAGCTACCCACCCTCCTCCACCTTCTTATCCACCTCCGCAAGCTACCCACCCTCCTCCACCTTCTTATCCACCTCCTCAAGCTACCCACCCTCCTCCACCTTCTTATCCACCTCCGCAAGCTACCCACCCTCCTCCACCTTCCTACCCACCTCCAGGGTCCTACCTGCCTCGAGTACTCGCCCACATCCAGAAACACGCCATCTTGCCAGGCAGCCTGGGAGGAAATTTTTTTTGGGAGGAAAAACGGGAGAAAAAGAGGAAATTTTTGAGAAGTTACTCCTAAATTTCGAAATATTTTTTTGGAATAAAGACAAATTAATTGAGGAAATTTTTGAAGAAAATGTTTCGATTGTATAAAAATCAAAGAGGAACATCCCGTCAGTTTTGGAACACAGTGAAATATTGTGATTGGAGAATGCAGATTGCTGTTGTGAAGTTACCAAATTTACGTGAGTACTTGATTCTTTTCAATCCCAGTTTATTGCTGTCCTACAAATTTCTTTAATGCCAAATGCTGTCTAAAACACCCTATTTCGCAAAAAATTTCCAGGGGCTGCGCCCCCTAGCCCCCGCCAAGGGGCTCCGCCCCTGGACCCCGCTGGGGGCTGCGCCCCCAGACCCCTGCCACAGCTTGCTCGCTTCGCTCACTGCGCAGCTGGATTGGACACGTCGACTCGCTTCGCTCGCCGACAGCCCCCCCCCCCAAACTTGCGAGCGAAGCGAGTGGGCCACAGAATTTAGAAAAAAACGCATCTGGGAGGAAATATAAAACTTTCTGGATGTGGGAGTACTCGACACGGACACACCAACCCCTTCTGAATGTAATGAAGCTTCTCATCCTCAATATAATACTGTATATTAACTAAAATAGAACTTTGGCTCTACTAATATAAGAGTATGTAGACTGGTAAAGTAAGTCGTCGAAAATCAAAATGTAACTTTGTGTAGTGTGTACAATCGGATTCATGAATACTATAATAGAAACCATTGATTTCATTTTATATATTTATTTTAGCGCAGGTGATATCATATTTAACCAATTTAATACTTTTAAGCATTATAACTTTAAATAGTCGGATACATTTTTCTCTTAACGGTATTTGCTTTGATTTACTCTTAACGTTTATTCTTTTCGACATTTGGCATTTTAATTAAACGAACATTGTACATACTTATTACTTATTCTACAGATTGCATCGTGGTTGGGGAATTTTATAGTTAGGCCAATAAAACTAGTTCGACTTTGAATTTCTTATTGCTGATGTACGATTTAAAGTTGATGAAATTTAATTAATACCTTTTTACTTGTTTGTAAATGAAAGTATTGTAAATTACAGAAGATTGATGAAAACTGACTGAGTTAAACAGTAGATGATAAGACAAGTTTACAAAAAAATTCAACCATCATTACAAACATTACCAACCACCAACAAAGTTTTTATTAACGTGGTATTAATTTAGGGTCGGAATTCCGTGCGGTGTAGGAATTCCGTGTCCGGATGTTGACATTGGAAACGTTGGTAACAATATAAGATCTCGTAAGATCTATTGCTAACACCAATTGTGCTCAATGCAGTTATATACGTAATATACACGTAATATATATACGTAAATATGTAATATGATGTATTATAAATATTTTATGTAAATTAAAAAATAACCTTTCCTTTAATTAAGTATAGGATGATATGGCAGGAGGAAGCACTGATCCGGATATATCCAAGTTGGTTCTCCTAGCTAGCGGCTCATTCGACCCTATTACCAACTATCACATCAGAGTATTTGGTAAGTCTGCAGAAGTAATAGTAATTAGTGAAGGCTAATGTAATTAGTAAAGGCTAATGTAATTAGTAAAGGCTAATGAGCGGTTAATCTTTTTGTTCAAGCGCTATTTTCGGTATTTACAATAGTGCTTTATGGTACCGTTTGATGTTACTTATAAATTATGTTATTTATAAATTATAATAATTATGTGTATTGAATAATGAATATCAATTTTCTGAATTTACTTAGCCTCTTCAGAGATATTTTTAGTGTTTAATAAGAATTATAAGTGGCAAACAAAATATGAATCTACTGAATATACCCCCTGTTTAGATCTGGTGAAGCACTACTAACTGAATATACCCCCTGTTTAGAGCTGGTGAAGCACTACTTCTCGTTAAAAGGATGTGTGGATGGCAGGGCTATAATCTCACTTACTCCTAAAACTACTAACACAAACCAGGTGAGCTAATCTTACTTTTGGGCTAAATGGCTACATAAGACGCAGATAAAAAAATCCTATCATATGTGCCAAAATATCTTAAACCATTGAAGATAATGAATAATATTTTCGCGTCCGAGCAAGTCGTAATTTTTGCCGGGAATTAATGGATAAGCACTAAGCAAGTTCGTTAGTTGAATGCTGTAGTGTTTTTGTGTTGTAAAGAGGGACAATTACCCGATTCCGAAACTCAACTGTGATGGTAATAAATTGGTCCGGGATAAATTGATTGGTTTCTATTGTTGACAGAAATTGTTAAATTGGAACTGGAACAAGAATTTGTTTCCAATACTAGGACGCAAAATTTCTATGAAAGGCTCGTTCACTTGCTACGGCAATTTTTACCACTTTAAACCCCTCCCACCTATTTTTACCACTTAAAACACCTCCCACCTATTTTTACCACTCTAAACCTCTCCCACCTATTGTTACCACTTTAAACCCCTTCCACCTATTTTTACCACTTAAAACACCTCCCACCTACGTAAATCTGGAGTAGCCGTCCAGCTGCTATAAATTCACATTGCCGGGGTCTCACCTAACAGCCTTAATAATAACAAGCGATATAACAAAGCAGTATTAATTGTATCAAAATATCAAAAGAATGGAAACAACGTACAACTTAAATGCCGTAAATATAAAGTATATGAATAATATCTAATCATTATCGTTATTATACAAAATTTGTTCTACAGCTCATGGTAAGGCTAATCGATTTACTGAATCACGCTATTCTTTGTGTGTACCAATATTCTGAACCTCACATTAACATGTCCATAAATGAAAATATGTGGATCATATTACTGTAACATGTAAACAAATTAAATGTCATCAAATCCAAAAAGAGAAGGTCCCGACAATCTCTTAAGAAGTAGTGATACGAGAGTACAACATTATTTCACTGGCTAATTTCTGGACAATTTAACCATACAATTTTGAAGGAGTCGAGTCTCTTGGGAGAATCTCAGCGATTTAGTAAAACTGTATTAAAATTGTGCCTTCTTTCCGCCGCACTTGACATACAAGTATCCGATCAATAAATAGGGAACACGTTTACGGATTAAAGCTGTCTGGGACCTGCCCCTGAAGTCTGAAGCTGGAAGTGGTACTATCGGTAGTCGGTACATATGGTATTTAAGGAACTTATTGCGGCGTGAAGGTTACTTGCTCTTTGAAGTTAGCTCTTCTAAAGTGTACGGACTACGGAATACTACGCTATGATGAGTCGTCTTGCCTGCTGTTTAAGAATACGATAGTAAAATTCGGCATCCGCCATCCCAAAGATTGCGTTCGTTATGAGCTCGTTTTTTTTTTCAGAAAAAAAGTTTCTTATACTTTATTATATATAGTAGTATTAAAGAATATCTTAAATAATATCTACAATTTTCAGGATTCCTCTGAGACCCAGGATCGGATAAAGATGTGCGAACTCGCAACCTCCAACATTCCTAACCTAGTGTTAGTATTGAATGATATTTATAACATTAATCATTTTAAACTATGCGTGATGTTTCAGCAATGATAGCTTTAACAATTGACATGTTTCCCTAAGCTAAAGAACTAAAGAACTGCGATCGACGTGCGGTTTCTTATCGGCTTAAAACTAATAAACTGAAAGCTTGTTCCTTTGACTTAGTCAAACTCTATATTTATACGAGGTGCAAATTGGGGAAATTGATGCAATATAAACCGATATAGATAAAGCAGAAAGCTATTTAGCTTTAAAAGGTATAAACATATTTATAAAGCTTTTAGAAAAGCAAAGGCGAATTTATTATAAAGATTCATTTATTTTTAATAATGCAAATAAAAAATCTGCGAGTAAGAAAGACACAAAATTTCTTCGCTTGAATAACGAAAAATTTAAGGATGGTTTGGAATTAGTAAACCAGGCAAAACCGATTAGGATGCATCGATTGAACTCACCCCATCATGAAGACAAATATGTTGTTAATATTTACAATTTACATACAGTAATTACATATACGGCTATGAATTTGCTGCACTGTATTTATAAGGATCAAATAGCTATCGATATGATATCATTTATTCAAATTTTAAAATACATATAGTTCGTCTCATTTATAACAAAATATCAAAACCGAACAGCCACACAAGGTTTGCTTCAGGAACTATTCCAAAAATTCTTGATAAATTATTGGCAATCCTGGGGAAAAAAATGATTCGGTTACCCTACAGACTGCAGAGTGTCAGGGACTAAGGAGTGCCTAGATCAAATAACTTCGGTTTGGACGACCATGGCATGTCGAAGTTCCTTCAATTTACCCTTAATTTTAAATGTTTGTGAATGTGATTAAAAAAATTGATTAAATTCCGAAGTTGTAATTGTATATCAACTTCTTGCAAGTCGGGGGCCTTTTCGTTCGTGATGTGGCAAGATAAAGAGTTACAATGGTCTACTTCACTCTTTAGGGGGTATATCATATTACGATAACATTCCTCCTTGAGTTTTCCCACCCGTAGCTACGTCTAGACGGAAAACAGCTGAAGGGCGTTTTGCGTCCCCTAGCTTGCGAGGTATATCGCAGCAATTTCTACTTAACAGTTAACTGTTAAGAAGACAGGTCCCCTCTGATTTACATGATTACATAAAGTGTTAAATCTGACCAAGTTTCACCTTTCTAGGCGTCACGTTTATACTGGTACTCCAGTTACCTTTACACAATGATATTGATAACGTCCAGTCACCTAAATTTACAATTTTGTCTGATTCCATCAGAATCGGTATTTTTGAGAGCTCCTATATACCCATCTTATAACCACAAAGTATATGGAAGTCGAATAATTTGAATGTATTGAAACTAATAATTTTGTTGATTTGATCCATCAACGATGGAGACTGGAGGATGAATGGTAATGTCTTAAATTGTAAGATATACACTACATTACACTATGTAGATGCACTATGTTATGATGATGCACTATGTTATAGTACTATTTCGAGTTCACTACCGTAAACTACAACATTTTCTACGGTATATTCGTGTGTAGAGAGACATCTTACATAATATTATATATATAGGTCGGCAAGTTGAGTATTTGATTGATATTGTAACAAGCATCTTACAGTATAACTATCTGGAGATCTCACAGTTAACACTGTTTAATGAATACCATTACTAGATAACGAGGTATATTTAAAAGTTTTACCGTGTGATACGGTATGTAAAAACGATATTTGATAAATCAGATGCATGTTGGAAATTTAACATGGTTTAAATTATGTAGCCAAGTTTTCAATTAAAATTATTGCTGTTGAATTTGTGAGATACCATGTATCTCGAACAAAGAATATTCATCAAGAAAAACTTTAAAATTGAGGCAAATTTTCTAAATCACGGAAACACAACATGTTGAAGGATATAAGTGAAAAACTGAAATACAGGTGGTAGAAATTCTGCAAATTCTCAATCGAATTGGATAATAAGATAAGGACACAGGATACAGTCGGGCTATTCTTTTGATGTGATAGAATCAGGTTTCAGGGTAGCAGTCTAAATTTAGCGTGAAACTAGAGAGATGTTCAGCTTCGCTCATTTAGTAATTAGTATTAGTAATACTAGCAGGAATTTATTTATTTAGAGATTTTAAATCACTTGAAGGGTTTATATTTCGGAACCTAAAGTTCTTATTCCTTGGGCAATTTTTTATTCCTTCATACTGGTCAAAAGGCCTTAATATAATAAAAAGCATTCGAACCTGCAAAAATTTTTGCAATGGTGTATCTCACACGGTTTTCGCGATTTGGGCACTCAACTTCAAAGCTTCCTGTAGGATTTTCCCAAAGCAAACAAATTTTCCACGAGTAAAATTAAGTTATTTATACCTATACTATGCAGATGATCGAATTACGTCTCCATCTTTTTATAAAATTCGAATATTAAAATCATGTGACTTCTGGTTTTACTCTGAATAAATATAATTAGTATAACGCTTATCCGAAATTCTTCGGAATTTATTCATCATCTTTATTGTATGCATTATATTTTGATAGGATGATTTCAATAAGACAATAGTGTGCGTGATGGACGGGCCTCTTTTCATAGTTTTATAAATATCACCGACGCTGTTTAAGACGAAAACACGTGCTCACGTGAAAGCGTGAGTAATTTTATTTTATTATGGACGGGCCTGCACAATACAGTAGACTGGTTGTAGAGTTCAACTATCCAAGTTGTCCGACTGAAGGGTAACCTCTTAACAGTAACTGACTACTAGTGTTGTACTTCAGTATAATTAGTAATGTTTGAGTGAAAGTATTTTAGGTGTTGAATTCGGCAGAGGAAGAAATTGATGATTGGAATTAGAGATAAGGCAATGTGATTACGTTTCTTCAGCAATTTGATCACGTTTGGAAATATTGGAAAACACGCATGTGGCCACAAAACAGATAATGCTTGTGTTTAAAAGAGGGTATTTTTTTATTTATTTGAAAATTCAATTAATTATTATATATATAAATCAAGCGTTACATTTCAGCCATGCAAAATTACAATGACATATTTTTATATACTAATTAATAAATGGTACTGCAATATAAGTTGCTTAATGTTTGGCCGGATGACAGCTAACTAAAAGAGAAAAATAAATTTGATTACATAATAATTAATTCGGCTGAACCAACACATGGCAAGAGCCACATTAACGTTGGGGCCGTCTACCAAATTTGAATGACAAACAATAACAAGAAATCAAACATATCATAAATAATTATAAGGATTTTGTTCATTACAATTCTGTCACAACTGATAGAAGAAAAAAGACAAGCGGATAGGAAATTGGACCGACAGAATTGTAACCAACAAAAACACATTTCTGAGACTCATAACACCCCTGTTCCATGCCCAATGAACGATGAACGAGGATGGGCACGAGGATACGATTTCCATAAATTCGTCGAATATTGCCTCCAAATCCTCGCGCAAATACCCATCCTCGCGAGGGTAAATCATCATCGTGCACAATTTCCCACGAGGATGATTTCCTCGCGATGAAATTATTGGACATTTCCATCCTTGCGAGGGGTTTCTCCTCGCGTGCAGCGTATCAAAATGGGTAAATTTGCACTTTTGTCACAAATGTAGGCAGTTTCTGGTGTCATCGCGAGGATCCCACGAGGATCACCGCGAGGATACCTATATGAAATTTCGACGAAATTATGGAAATCATATCCTCGTGTGCATCCTCGTTCATCGTTCATTGGGCATGGAACAGGGGTGTAAGACTGATGAGCTAATCTGGCCAGACTGTATCGGCAGCCCAGAGGTACTTGATCAGTTTGGCCTTAAAAGTAGAAATCCGCTCTGACTGCCGGATACATACTGGTAGACTATTCCATTTCAGCATTGATCTATGATAGAAGCTATTTCGGAAGGCATCGAGCAGGGCACAGTAGTACTCATGTAATTTGAAGTATCCGACCTATCAATTATTTGAGCATTGTGCCTAGTATAGTGTATCGAGTGCCCTCTGGATGGCATAGGACTAAATAAGTAGGGAGCGAAACTGGAATTATGCTATTCACTATTTTATAGAAGGTCATAAGATTGTTATAAATAAACTTCTGTTTAACAGGGAGAATATTTCATTTCTTTTGCTCTGTAGCAAGTTTATTGTCATTATAACTGGAGTACGGTTCACCATTGATCCATTTAATGGCCCTCTTTTGGATAGCAACAAACTGTTGAAGATGAGTTGCAGTTTGAGGGGACCATATGACAGAACAATGTTCAAATATAGACCTAATTAACGCTAAATAGAATCTTTTCTGCCTTTTATCAGTAGTGAAATGATATGTTCTCTTAAGTAGTCCAAGTCTGGAGGTAGCTTTGGAAACAAGCGCTTTACATTGTACTCCCCAAAATTAAACCTGGAGTTTATTGCGACTCCTAAATCTGACTGAGAGGGCCCAAAGTCAATATCACTTCAAGAAAGTTTATAGAAGAAGGTATTGAATGGCAATTTATCCAGCACGTTTCTTTGCAAGGACACAGAGAGGGCTTTGCACTTTTGTGGGTGGAACTTCATTCGGTTTCTCACTGACCAATCATACAATCTATTGATGTCATTTTGGATTATGTGATGGTCAGGGTAACCAAATATCTCCCTCCAAATTTTAGTGTAATCTGCATAAAGGGCGATATTGGTGCCTTCAGAGACACAGGAGTCATTTATAAATATTACAAACAATAGAGGGCCAAGTATAGAACCTTGAGGGACACCAGACCGAACTTGTAGAGAGGAAGACGTTTGGCCTCTTATCACTACTTGTTGTTGTCGCCCCTCAAGATAGGAATTAATAAATTTAAGCATTAGTCCATCGACATTAAAAATATTCTTTAATTTACTTAAAATGAGGTCATGCGAAACGCTATCAAAAACTTTCGCAAAATCAAAATATATTATATCAGTCCTGGATCTGTTGTTCAGTGCAAGTGCAAGATTGTCCGTGAAAGGTATCATTTGGGTTGTGCATGAACGTTCATTAACAAAACCGTGTTGTCTTAAAAGTTAAAAACTAATAGTGATCACAAAAATCGAACGGATACAGTTTTACTTTTCACATAAAACTATCAGGTAATTTTGATGACAAAAACAACGAGTCATAGAATGAATGAACGAGCTAAAAAATCTCTTGTAAATTATAACTTATTTATTTATCATTATTATTATATTTATTATAGATTATTATAATTACTTAAAATAAAGTTTGCATAAACAGAAGATAAAAACATGCATCAAAATTCAACAGTCGACAGCTTTTATGCGGCTTAGTGGTCTGGTCTAATCGCTGTTTTCTATGGTCATTAGGTCATTCATCCCCCGAACCTTATCTCCTACCCTTTGGAATGTGCTATTTGGCTCGTACTAGTGTTCACTGTTCATGTTGGTGTTAGGTTTAGGGTTAAAGTTCATCATATGGTTAGGATGAGGGTTTTAGGATGATTGATTGAGGAAGGAGGAGCACTGGCCGGAGGCATTACTCGGCACTAACGCCTCAAAATCTTTAATTACAATCAAATATAAATATATGCACACATGTATAAATATGATAACGCTACTAGAAAATTTACATAGAACTTTTACAAATTTTTAAATAACTCTTATCTCTTGACATACATTTAGAACAGCGACACAGGGTCTGAAGAATGCGCGCTGATGAAGTGAAAGGTAATAAAATATTAGATAAAAGGTGGATAAAATGATTACGCTAGTGTAATTTTGACACAATGTGTAAGGTTGATAACGGAAGGGTGGGGGGGGGGGGGGTAAAAATTGTCCAAAAACTGACTACGTAATATTTGAAAGACCCCTTATATAAGGTTTAAACCCGATCGGTGGTATTTTGTTTTCGTACTAATAAGGTTACCAGTTTACCAGGTTACCAGGTTCGTACAAATAAGGTTACCAGTTTACCAGGTTACCAGGTTCGTACAAATAAGGTTACCAGTTTACCAGGTTACCAGGTTCGTACAAATAAGGTTACCAGTTTACCAGGTTACCAGGTTCGTACAAATAAGGTTACCAGTTTACCAGGTTACCAGGTTCGTACAAATAAGGTTACCAGTTTAACAGGTTACCAGATTCGTACAAATAAGGTTACCAGTTTACCAGGTTAACAGGTTCGTACAAATAAGGTTACCACTAGGTTAGAACCGGATTATCAAATATCAATATAAACTGTATTAATGTAAAAAAGAATACCATTATCAACTTAAATCTATAAATGAGCGTCCGATAAATGTTAACCTACCCGTTCGAGCACAAAAGAAACGACAATATAGCGTTGATTGGTTAAGAAACATGCATAGGTCACACCGAACTGGTGAGTTGTTTGTTTTACTAATAGGATATGTTTTAGTAAGATACCATGCTGAAATTGATTAACTTTGTACAGTACATGAGACTGTGACCATCTAATAACTTTGTAAATGAACTAAGATGGTTACAGTCGCTGAACGCTGATCTGTTCATATTCCTGGATTATGTGATATATCCTAAAATTTCCTAAAGACTAGACAATGCTGCTACAGTATGTAACGGTTAAGAAATCTTCCGGAATAGTTCATCACGTACACATATTCTTCAAGTATTATGCCGCTTTTTATCAGGATTCACGTCATTACAAGCTAACTATTGTGTCCCCTATATTTTCAATATAAGAATATAGACAAACGACAGTATCTGTAAACCTGCCGTAAACTAAATTACTTTAGACCTGATATTCGAACTAGCTTTGTATTTAAAATATGACTGTTGATAAATTTACGTCATTCTTTGCACTCTGCATTTAAATATGCCTGAATAAAAGTAAAAATTTCATAATTTTCTAAGTTAACTAATTACAGTCGACTCTTACCCTATTGCTAATACCAGCAGTAATAATCAACATTAAAGTTAAACCATTTTATAAAGCCTATCTACACCTTTTAATAGCACATTTGGTCTTGAGTGTAGTTTTACCAACTAATCAGTAAAGTAAATTACAACTTTGTTGACCGCCTAGCTTTCCTCACACGTCACATTTTCATTTGCAGTATCGACGAATGGGAGTACAATCAGCGATGTTACACGGTTCTTCCTAAAGTTATTAATAAACTGGCGGACAAGTATTGCTCCACAGGTTAGTACTTGACAAGTTATTCATAACTCCGTGCGTTATGCATGCAGCTGTTAATAAAATTACTCACGCTTTCACCAATGCAATGTGAGCACGTGTTTTCGTCTTAAACAGCGGCGGTGATATTTATAAAACTATGAAAAGAGGCGCAAAACACGGACGTTTCTACGCGCGCGCTTTTATTTTGTTATCCAAGAAAACACGTGTGTTGATGAATCTGGCATGACTGTATGTTTATTACCTTACTCGGGAATATTATGACTGGGATAAAGTGGTGGGTTTTGGAAAATTCCGCCACATTTTTCCCGGTCATTAATTTTCTCAGTCAAAAATTAACCCGCTATAATGTTCCCGAGTAAGGTAAACTAATAGTAATACATTTTGATGCTTGGTGGGTTTTGGAACATTCCGCCATATTTTTCCCGGTCATTAATTTTCCCAGTCATAAATTAACCCGCTATAATATTCCCGAGTAAGGTAGATACGATCGAGTGTAACCCGGCCTTCGGCCGGGATTTCACTGCCGCAGTTAAAAAGGGTAGGAGTTAATACCCGCTGAGTCAAAACCCGGATTAGGCGAGCAATTCTATTCGAAGTGCCCTCACGTATCCAATAGTATCCTTTTAAAATAGTATCTTAAACAACAATCAGTAGAAATTAGCCCTTATTAACTCCGCACCACACCCGCATATTTGAAAACATGCATAACATTGTCGTATAAACGTATGAACTCTCTCTACAGTCCAAACAGCTATGAGCGATTCCTCCCCTAATTAGTTTAAAGTATTCATGACAGTGTAATTATGATATATATATATATATGATATATATATATATACGCTACATAATATGCAGTAATGGGAGAGAGAGCGAGCCCCGTAACTCTTACCGTTTTCTTGATTAAGCTGCTCAAGCTATTTTATGTAACATTTGTGATACAAAACCGTCAATTAAACCACCTACCACCGACCGATTTAAAAACCCTTTACCATTTGGCTTCCTCATAGTTTTTTCGGCACTATACCGAAAAACCCAGTCCCGTAACTGTTTCCGTTTTCTTGATTAAGCCGCTCGGAATTTATTAAACGCACACAGACAGACAGAAAACACACATTCTGAGATTATTGTTTAAGATTTTCAAAGCGAGCGATCATATCATGAAGGTTGCAGGATCAAAATTACCTGATACCTATAATTTGGGCGATGAAACAAAGTAGCTTCGCGAAAAACGACCACTGAGATGGCACAACTCAATTGTATCGCCCCCTTCACATCTATATTTTATGGTCTCCTTCGAATCATAGTGCATACTGCATGTGTACTGAAATAGAAATGGGGTAGAGGGCTCAGAT